>NW_027665544.1:0-30054 GCF_963924005.1 Protomyctophum bolini
GCACAATACTCTGAACTATTCTATCCATTTCCTTTCTTTCTTTCTTTTTGTACTATCTGTTTTGTCTTCTTTCTGTGTTTTAGTTAGCACACTAATCAGACTGTATCTCTGAAACTGAAGAGATCATTAGGACTGATTGCTATCAACTGAGCCATCAACAGCTCATTTGAACTATTAGCTCCACCTACTTTTGTAGAAATTGTCTCTCCAGGCCTACATATAGGCCCCAGTTTCACAGACTCTCTGACTCACGGTCTGACTCTGCACTTGCTCTGGTAACCTGCACTCTGGTACACAGTAAGTGAGCACAATACTCTGAACTATTCTATCCATTTCCTTTCTTTCTTTCTTTTTGTACTATCTGTTTTGTCTTCTTTCTGTGTTTTAGTTAGCACACTAATCAGACTGTATCTCTGAAACTGAAGAGATCATTAGGACTGATTGCTATCAACTGAGCCATCAACAGCTCATTTGAACTATTAGCTCCACCTACTTTTGTAGAAATTGTCTCTCCAGGCCTACATATAGGCCCCAGTTTCACAGACTCTCTGACTCACGGTCTGACTCTGCACTTGCTCTGGTAACCTGCACTCTGGTACACAGTAAGTGAGCACAATACTCTGAACTATTCTATCCATTTCCTTTCTTTCTTTCTTTTTGTACTATCTGTTTTGTCTTCTTTCTGTGTTTTAGTTAGCACACTAATCAGACTGTATCTCTGAAACTGAAGAGATCATTAGGACTGATTGCTATCAACTGAGCCATCAACAGCTCATTTGAACTATTAGCTCCACCTACTTTTGTAGAAATTGTCTCTCCAGGCCTACATATAGGCCCCAGTTTCACAGACTCTCTGACTCACGGTCTGACTCTGCACTTGCTCTGGTAACCTGCACTCTGGTACACAGTAAGTGAGCACAATACTCTGAACTATTCTATCCATTTCCTTTCTTTCTTTCTTTTTGTACTATCTGTTTTGTCTTCTTTCTGTGTTTTAGTTAGCACACTAATCAGACTGTATCTCTGAAACTGAAGAGATCATTAGGACTGATTGCTATCAACTGAGCCATCAACAGCTCATTTGAACTATTAGCTCCACCTACTTTTGTAGAAATTGTCTCTCCAGGCCTACATATAGGCCCCAGTTTCACAGACTCTCTGACTCACGGTCTGACTCTGCACTTGCTCTGGTAACCTGCACTCTGGTACACAGTAAGTGAGCACAATACTCTGAACTATTCTATCCATTTCCTTTCTTTCTTTCTTTTTGTACTATCTGTTTTGTCTTCTTTCTGTGTTTTAGTTAGCACACTAATCAGACTGTATCTCTGAAACTGAAGAGATCATTAGGACTGATTGCTATCAACTGAGCCATCAACAGCTCATTTGAACTATTAGCTCCACCTACTTTTGTAGAAATTGTCTCTCCAGGCCTACATATAGGCCCCAGTTTCACAGACTCTCTGACTCACGGTCTGACTCTGCACTTGCTCTGGTAACCTGCACTCTGGTACACAGTAAGTGAGCACAATACTCTGAACTATTCTATCCATTTCCTTTCTTTCTTTCTTTTTGTACTATCTGTTTTGTCTTCTTTCTGTGTTTTAGTTAGCACACTAATCAGACTGTATCTCTGAAACTGAAGAGATCATTAGGACTGATTGCTATCAACTGAGCCATCAACAGCTCATTTGAACTATTAGCTCCACCTACTTTTGTAGAAATTGTCTCTCCAGGCCTACATATAGGCCCCAGTTTCACAGACTCTCTGACTCACGGTCTGACTCTGCACTTGCTCTGGTAACCTGCACTCTGGTACACAGTAAGTGAGCACAATACTCTGAACTATTCTATCCATTTCCTTTCTTTCTTTCTTTTTGTACTATCTGTTTTGTCTTCTTTCTGTGTTTTAGTTAGCACACTAATCAGACTGTATCTCTGAAACTGAAGAGATCATTAGGACTGATTGCTATCAACTGAGCCATCAACAGCTCATTTGAACTATTAGCTCCACCTACTTTTGTAGAAATTGTCTCTCCAGGCCTACATATAGGCCCCAGTTTCACAGACTCTCTGACTCACGGTCTGACTCTGCACTTGCTCTGGTAACCTGCACTCTGGTACACAGTAAGTGAGCACAATACTCTGAACTATTCTATCCATTTCCTTTCTTTCTTTCTTTTTGTACTATCTGTTTTGTCTTCTTTCTGTGTTTTAGTTAGCACACTAATCAGACTGTATCTCTGAAACTGAAGAGATCATTAGGACTGATTGCTATCAACTGAGCCATCAACAGCTCATTTGAACTATTAGCTCCACCTACTTTTGTAGAAATTGTCTCTCCAGGCCTACATATAGGCCCCAGTTTCACAGACTCTCTGACTCACGGTCTGACTCTGCACTTGCTCTGGTAACCTGCACTCTGGTACACAGTAAGTGAGCACAATACTCTGAACTATTCTATCCATTTCCTTTCTTTCTTTCTTTTTGTACTATCTGTTTTGTCTTCTTTCTGTGTTTTAGTTAGCACACTAATCAGACTGTATCTCTGAAACTGAAGAGATCATTAGGACTGATTGCTATCAACTGAGCCATCAACAGCTCATTTGAACTATTAGCTCCACCTACTTTTGTAGAAATTGTCTCTCCAGGCCTACATATAGGCCCCAGTTTCACAGACTCTCTGACTCACGGTCTGACTCTGCACTTGCTCTGGTAACCTGCACTCTGGTACACAGTAAGTGAGCACAATACTCTGAACTATTCTATCCATTTCCTTTCTTTCTTTCTTTTTGTACTATCTGTTTTGTCTTCTTTCTGTGTTTTAGTTAGCACACTAATCAGACTGTATCTCTGAAACTGAAGAGATCATTAGGACTGATTGCTATCAACTGAGCCATCAACAGCTCATTTGAACTATTAGCTCCACCTACTTTTGTAGAAATTGTCTCTCCAGGCCTACATATAGGCCCCAGTTTCACAGACTCTCTGACTCACGGTCTGACTCTGCACTTGCTCTGGTAACCTGCACTCTGGTACACAGTAAGTGAGCACAATACTCTGAACTATTCTATCCATTTCCTTTCTTTCTTTCTTTTTGTACTATCTGTTTTGTCTTCTTTCTGTGTTTTAGTTAGCACACTAATCAGACTGTATCTCTGAAACTGAAGAGATCATTAGGACTGATTGCTATCAACTGAGCCATCAACAGCTCATTTGAACTATTAGCTCCACCTACTTTTGTAGAAATTGTCTCTCCAGGCCTACATATAGGCCCCAGTTTCACAGACTCTCTGACTCACGGTCTGACTCTGCACTTGCTCTGGTAACCTGCACTCTGGTACACAGTAAGTGAGCACAATACTCTGAACTATTCTATCCATTTCCTTTCTTTCTTTCTTTTTGTACTATCTGTTTTGTCTTCTTTCTGTGTTTTAGTTAGCACACTAATCAGACTGTATCTCTGAAACTGAAGAGATCATTAGGACTGATTGCTATCAACTGAGCCATCAACAGCTCATTTGAACTATTAGCTCCACCTACTTTTGTAGAAATTGTCTCTCCAGGCCTACATATAGGCCCCAGTTTCACAGACTCTCTGACTCACGGTCTGACTCTGCACTTGCTCTGGTAACCTGCACTCTGGTACACAGTAAGTGAGCACAATACTCTGAACTATTCTATCCATTTCCTTTCTTTCTTTCTTTTTGTACTATCTGTTTTGTCTTCTTTCTGTGTTTTAGTTAGCACACTAATCAGACTGTATCTCTGAAACTGAAGAGATCATTAGGACTGATTGCTATCAACTGAGCCATCAACAGCTCATTTGAACTATTAGCTCCACCTACTTTTGTAGAAATTGTCTCTCCAGGCCTACATATAGGCCCCAGTTTCACAGACTCTCTGACTCACGGTCTGACTCTGCACTTGCTCTGGTAACCTGCACTCTGGTACACAGTAAGTGAGCACAATACTCTGAACTATTCTATCCATTTCCTTTCTTTCTTTCTTTTTGTACTATCTGTTTTGTCTTCTTTCTGTGTTTTAGTTAGCACACTAATCAGACTGTATCTCTGAAACTGAAGAGATCATTAGGACTGATTGCTATCAACTGAGCCATCAACAGCTCATTTGAACTATTAGCTCCACCTACTTTTGTAGAAATTGTCTCTCCAGGCCTACATATAGGCCCCAGTTTCACAGACTCTCTGACTCACGGTCTGACTCTGCACTTGCTCTGGTAACCTGCACTCTGGTACACAGTAAGTGAGCACAATACTCTGAACTATTCTATCCATTTCCTTTCTTTCTTTCTTTTTGTACTATCTGTTTTGTCTTCTTTCTGTGTTTTAGTTAGCACACTAATCAGACTGTATCTCTGAAACTGAAGAGATCATTAGGACTGATTGCTATCAACTGAGCCATCAACAGCTCATTTGAACTATTAGCTCCACCTACTTTTGTAGAAATTGTCTCTCCAGGCCTACATATAGGCCCCAGTTTCACAGACTCTCTGACTCACGGTCTGACTCTGCACTTGCTCTGGTAACCTGCACTCTGGTACACAGTAAGTGAGCACAATACTCTGAACTATTCTATCCATTTCCTTTCTTTCTTTCTTTTTGTACTATCTGTTTTGTCTTCTTTCTGTGTTTTAGTTAGCACACTAATCAGACTGTATCTCTGAAACTGAAGAGATCATTAGGACTGATTGCTATCAACTGAGCCATCAACAGCTCATTTGAACTATTAGCTCCACCTACTTTTGTAGAAATTGTCTCTCCAGGCCTACATATAGGCCCCAGTTTCACAGACTCTCTGACTCACGGTCTGACTCTGCACTTGCTCTGGTAACCTGCACTCTGGTACACAGTAAGTGAGCACAATACTCTGAACTATTCTATCCATTTCCTTTCTTTCTTTCTTTTTGTACTATCTGTTTTGTCTTCTTTCTGTGTTTTAGTTAGCACACTAATCAGACTGTATCTCTGAAACTGAAGAGATCATTAGGACTGATTGCTATCAACTGAGCCATCAACAGCTCATTTGAACTATTAGCTCCACCTACTTTTGTAGAAATTGTCTCTCCAGGCCTACATATAGGCCCCAGTTTCACAGACTCTCTGACTCACGGTCTGACTCTGCACTTGCTCTGGTAACCTGCACTCTGGTACACAGTAAGTGAGCACAATACTCTGAACTATTCTATCCATTTCCTTTCTTTCTTTCTTTTTGTACTATCTGTTTTGTCTTCTTTCTGTGTTTTAGTTAGCACACTAATCAGACTGTATCTCTGAAACTGAAGAGATCATTAGGACTGATTGCTATCAACTGAGCCATCAACAGCTCATTTGAACTATTAGCTCCACCTACTTTTGTAGAAATTGTCTCTCCAGGCCTACATATAGGCCCCAGTTTCACAGACTCTCTGACTCACGGTCTGACTCTGCACTTGCTCTGGTAACCTGCACTCTGGTACACAGTAAGTGAGCACAATACTCTGAACTATTCTATCCATTTCCTTTCTTTCTTTCTTTTTGTACTATCTGTTTTGTCTTCTTTCTGTGTTTTAGTTAGCACACTAATCAGACTGTATCTCTGAAACTGAAGAGATCATTAGGACTGATTGCTATCAACTGAGCCATCAACAGCTCATTTGAACTATTAGCTCCACCTACTTTTGTAGAAATTGTCTCTCCAGGCCTACATATAGGCCCCAGTTTCACAGACTCTCTGACTCACGGTCTGACTCTGCACTTGCTCTGGTAACCTGCACTCTGGTACACAGTAAGTGAGCACAATACTCTGAACTATTCTATCCATTTCCTTTCTTTCTTTCTTTTTGTACTATCTGTTTTGTCTTCTTTCTGTGTTTTAGTTAGCACACTAATCAGACTGTATCTCTGAAACTGAAGAGATCATTAGGACTGATTGCTATCAACTGAGCCATCAACAGCTCATTTGAACTATTAGCTCCACCTACTTTTGTAGAAATTGTCTCTCCAGGCCTACATATAGGCCCCAGTTTCACAGACTCTCTGACTCACGGTCTGACTCTGCACTTGCTCTGGTAACCTGCACTCTGGTACACAGTAAGTGAGCACAATACTCTGAACTATTCTATCCATTTCCTTCTTTCTTTCTTTTTGTACTATCTGTTTTGTCTTCTTTCTGTGTTTTAGTTAGCACACTAATCAGACTGTATCTCTGAAACTGAAGAGATCATTAGGACTGATTGCTATCAACTGAGCCATCAACAGCTCATTTGAACTATTAGCTCCACCTACTTTTGTAGAAATTGTCTCTCCAGGCCTACATATAGGCCCCAGTTTCACAGACTCTCTGACTCACGGTCTGACTCTGCACTTGCTCTGGTAACCTGCACTCTGGTACACAGTAAGTGAGCACAATACTCTGAACTATTCTATCCATTTCCTTTCTTTCTTTCTTTTTGTACTATCTGTTTTGTCTTCTTTCTGTGTTTTAGTTAGCACACTAATCAGACTGTATCTCTGAAACTGAAGAGATCATTAGGACTGATTGCTATCAACTGAGCCATCAACAGCTCATTTGAACTATTAGCTCCACCTACTTTTGTAGAAATTGTCTCTCCAGGCCTACATATAGGCCCCAGTTTCACAGACTCTCTGACTCACGGTCTGACTCTGCACTTGCTCTGGTAACCTGCACTCTGGTACACAGTAAGTGAGCACAATACTCTGAACTATTCTATCCATTTCCTTTCTTTCTTTCTTTTTGTACTATCTGTTTTGTCTTCTTTCTGTGTTTTAGTTAGCACACTAATCAGACTGTATCTCTGAAACTGAAGAGATCATTAGGACTGATTGCTATCAACTGAGCCATCAACAGCTCATTTGAACTATTAGCTCCACCTACTTTTGTAGAAATTGTCTCTCCAGGCCTACATATAGGCCCCAGTTTCACAGACTCTCTGACTCACGGTCTGACTCTGCACTTGCTCTGGTAACCTGCACTCTGGTACACAGTAAGTGAGCACAATACTCTGAACTATTCTATCCATTTCCTTTCTTTCTTTCTTTTTGTACTATCTGTTTTGTCTTCTTTCTGTGTTTTAGTTAGCACACTAATCAGACTGTATCTCTGAAACTGAAGAGATCATTAGGACTGATTGCTATCAACTGAGCCATCAACAGCTCATTTGAACTATTAGCTCCACCTACTTTTGTAGAAATTGTCTCTCCAGGCCTACATATAGGCCCCAGTTTCACAGACTCTCTGACTCACGGTCTGACTCTGCACTTGCTCTGGTAACCTGCACTCTGGTACACAGTAAGTGAGCACAATACTCTGAACTATTCTATCCATTTCCTTTCTTTCTTTCTTTTTGTACTATCTGTTTTGTCTTCTTTCTGTGTTTTAGTTAGCACACTAATCAGACTGTATCTCTGAAACTGAAGAGATCATTAGGACTGATTGCTATCAACTGAGCCATCAACAGCTCATTTGAACTATTAGCTCCACCTACTTTTGTAGAAATTGTCTCTCCAGGCCTACATATAGGCCCCAGTTTCACAGACTCTCTGACTCACGGTCTGACTCTGCACTTGCTCTGGTAACCTGCACTCTGGTACACAGTAAGTGAGCACAATACTCTGAACTATTCTATCCATTTCCTTTCTTTCTTTCTTTTTGTACTATCTGTTTTGTCTTCTTTCTGTGTTTTAGTTAGCACACTAATCAGACTGTATCTCTGAAACTGAAGAGATCATTAGGACTGATTGCTATCAACTGAGCCATCAACAGCTCATTTGAACTATTAGCTCCACCTACTTTTGTAGAAATTGTCTCTCCAGGCCTACATATAGGCCCCAGTTTCACAGACTCTCTGACTCACGGTCTGACTCTGCACTTGCTCTGGTAACCTGCACTCTGGTACACAGTAAGTGAGCACAATACTCTGAACTATTCTATCCATTTCCTTTCTTTCTTTCTTTTTGTACTATCTGTTTTGTCTTCTTTCTGTGTTTTAGTTAGCACACTAATCAGACTGTATCTCTGAAACTGAAGAGATCATTAGGACTGATTGCTATCAACTGAGCCATCAACAGCTCATTTGAACTATTAGCTCCACCTACTTTTGTAGAAATTGTCTCTCCAGGCCTACATATAGGCCCCAGTTTCACAGACTCTCTGACTCACGGTCTGACTCTGCACTTGCTCTGGTAACCTGCACTCTGGTACACAGTAAGTGAGCACAATACTCTGAACTATTCTATCCATTTCCTTTCTTTCTTTCTTTTTGTACTATCTGTTTTGTCTTCTTTCTGTGTTTTAGTTAGCACACTAATCAGACTGTATCTCTGAAACTGAAGAGATCATTAGGACTGATTGCTATCAACTGAGCCATCAACAGCTCATTTGAACTATTAGCTCCACCTACTTTTGTAGAAATTGTCTCTCCAGGCCTACATATAGGCCCCAGTTTCACAGACTCTCTGACTCACGGTCTGACTCTGCACTTGCTCTGGTAACCTGCACTCTGGTACACAGTAAGTGAGCACAATACTCTGAACTATTCTATCCATTTCCTTTCTTTCTTTCTTTTTGTACTATCTGTTTTGTCTTCTTTCTGTGTTTTAGTTAGCACACTAATCAGACTGTATCTCTGAAACTGAAGAGATCATTAGGACTGATTGCTATCAACTGAGCCATCAACAGCTCATTTGAACTATTAGCTCCACCTACTTTTGTAGAAATTGTCTCTCCAGGCCTACATATAGGCCCCAGTTTCACAGACTCTCTGACTCACGGTCTGACTCTGCACTTGCTCTGGTAACCTGCACTCTGGTACACAGTAAGTGAGCACAATACTCTGAACTATTCTATCCATTTCCTTTCTTTCTTTCTTTTTGTACTATCTGTTTTGTCTTCTTTCTGTGTTTTAGTTAGCACACTAATCAGACTGTATCTCTGAAACTGAAGAGATCATTAGGACTGATTGCTATCAACTGAGCCATCAACAGCTCATTTGAACTATTAGCTCCACCTACTTTTGTAGAAATTGTCTCTCCAGGCCTACATATAGGCCCCAGTTTCACAGACTCTCTGACTCACGGTCTGACTCTGCACTTGCTCTGGTAACCTGCACTCTGGTACACAGTAAGTGAGCACAATACTCTGAACTATTCTATCCATTTCCTTTCTTTCTTTCTTTTTGTACTATCTGTTTTGTCTTCTTTCTGTGTTTTAGTTAGCACACTAATCAGACTGTATCTCTGAAACTGAAGAGATCATTAGGACTGATTGCTATCAACTGAGCCATCAACAGCTCATTTGAACTATTAGCTCCACCTACTTTTGTAGAAATTGTCTCTCCAGGCCTACATATAGGCCCCAGTTTCACAGACTCTCTGACTCACGGTCTGACTCTGCACTTGCTCTGGTAACCTGCACTCTGGTACACAGTAAGTGAGCACAATACTCTGAACTATTCTATCCATTTCCTTTCTTTCTTTCTTTTTGTACTATCTGTTTTGTCTTCTTTCTGTGTTTTAGTTAGCACACTAATCAGACTGTATCTCTGAAACTGAAGAGATCATTAGGACTGATTGCTATCAACTGAGCCATCAACAGCTCATTTGAACTATTAGCTCCACCTACTTTTGTAGAAATTGTCTCTCCAGGCCTACATATAGGCCCCAGTTTCACAGACTCTCTGACTCACGGTCTGACTCTGCACTTGCTCTGGTAACCTGCACTCTGGTACACAGTAAGTGAGCACAATACTCTGAACTATTCTATCCATTTCCTTTCTTTCTTTCTTTTTGTACTATCTGTTTTGTCTTCTTTCTGTGTTTTAGTTAGCACACTAATCAGACTGTATCTCTGAAACTGAAGAGATCATTAGGACTGATTGCTATCAACTGAGCCATCAACAGCTCATTTGAACTATTAGCTCCACCTACTTTTGTAGAAATTGTCTCTCCAGGCCTACATATAGGCCCCAGTTTCACAGACTCTCTGACTCACGGTCTGACTCTGCACTTGCTCTGGTAACCTGCACTCTGGTACACAGTAAGTGAGCACAATACTCTGAACTATTCTATCCATTTCCTTTCTTTCTTTCTTTTTGTACTATCTGTTTTGTCTTCTTTCTGTGTTTTAGTTAGCACACTAATCAGACTGTATCTCTGAAACTGAAGAGATCATTAGGACTGATTGCTATCAACTGAGCCATCAACAGCTCATTTGAACTATTAGCTCCACCTACTTTTGTAGAAATTGTCTCTCCAGGCCTACATATAGGCCCCAGTTTCACAGACTCTCTGACTCACGGTCTGACTCTGCACTTGCTCTGGTAACCTGCACTCTGGTACACAGTAAGTGAGCACAATACTCTGAACTATTCTATCCATTTCCTTTCTTTCTTTCTTTTTGTACTATCTGTTTTGTCTTCTTTCTGTGTTTTAGTTAGCACACTAATCAGACTGTATCTCTGAAACTGAAGAGATCATTAGGACTGATTGCTATCAACTGAGCCATCAACAGCTCATTTGAACTATTAGCTCCACCTACTTTTGTAGAAATTGTCTCTCCAGGCCTACATATAGGCCCCAGTTTCACAGACTCTCTGACTCACGGTCTGACTCTGCACTTGCTCTGGTAACCTGCACTCTGGTACACAGTAAGTGAGCACAATACTCTGAACTATTCTATCCATTTCCTTTCTTTCTTTCTTTTTGTACTATCTGTTTTGTCTTCTTTCTGTGTTTTAGTTAGCACACTAATCAGACTGTATCTCTGAAACTGAAGAGATCATTAGGACTGATTGCTATCAACTGAGCCATCAACAGCTCATTTGAACTATTAGCTCCACCTACTTTTGTAGAAATTGTCTCTCCAGGCCTACATATAGGCCCCAGTTTCACAGACTCTCTGACTCACGGTCTGACTCTGCACTTGCTCTGGTAACCTGCACTCTGGTACACAGTAAGTGAGCACAATACTCTGAACTATTCTATCCATTTCCTTTCTTTCTTTCTTTTTGTACTATCTGTTTTGTCTTCTTTCTGTGTTTTAGTTAGCACACTAATCAGACTGTATCTCTGAAACTGAAGAGATCATTAGGACTGATTGCTATCAACTGAGCCATCAACAGCTCATTTGAACTATTAGCTCCACCTACTTTTGTAGAAATTGTCTCTCCAGGCCTACATATAGGCCCCAGTTTCACAGACTCTCTGACTCACGGTCTGACTCTGCACTTGCTCTGGTAACCTGCACTCTGGTACACAGTAAGTGAGCACAATACTCTGAACTATTCTATCCATTTCCTTTCTTTCTTTCTTTTTGTACTATCTGTTTTGTCTTCTTTCTGTGTTTTAGTTAGCACACTAATCAGACTGTATCTCTGAAACTGAAGAGATCATTAGGACTGATTGCTATCAACTGAGCCATCAACAGCTCATTTGAACTATTAGCTCCACCTACTTTTGTAGAAATTGTCTCTCCAGGCCTACATATAGGCCCCAGTTTCACAGACTCTCTGACTCACGGTCTGACTCTGCACTTGCTCTGGTAACCTGCACTCTGGTACACAGTAAGTGAGCACAATACTCTGAACTATTCTATCCATTTCCTTTCTTTCTTTCTTTTTGTACTATCTGTTTTGTCTTCTTTCTGTGTTTTAGTTAGCACACTAATCAGACTGTATCTCTGAAACTGAAGAGATCATTAGGACTGATTGCTATCAACTGAGCCATCAACAGCTCATTTGAACTATTAGCTCCACCTACTTTTGTAGAAATTGTCTCTCCAGGCCTACATATAGGCCCCAGTTTCACAGACTCTCTGACTCACGGTCTGACTCTGCACTTGCTCTGGTAACCTGCACTCTGGTACACAGTAAGTGAGCACAATACTCTGAACTATTCTATCCATTTCCTTTCTTTCTTTCTTTTTGTACTATCTGTTTTGTCTTCTTTCTGTGTTTTAGTTAGCACACTAATCAGACTGTATCTCTGAAACTGAAGAGATCATTAGGACTGATTGCTATCAACTGAGCCATCAACAGCTCATTTGAACTATTAGCTCCACCTACTTTTGTAGAAATTGTCTCTCCAGGCCTACATATAGGCCCCAGTTTCACAGACTCTCTGACTCACGGTCTGACTCTGCACTTGCTCTGGTAACCTGCACTCTGGTACACAGTAAGTGAGCACAATACTCTGAACTATTCTATCCATTTCCTTTCTTTCTTTCTTTTTGTACTATCTGTTTTGTCTTCTTTCTGTGTTTTAGTTAGCACACTAATCAGACTGTATCTCTGAAACTGAAGAGATCATTAGGAATGATTGCTATCAACTGAGCCATCAACAGCTCATTTGAACTATTAGCTCCACCTACTTTTGTAGAAATTGTCTCTCCAGGCCTACATATAGGCCCCAGTTTCACAGACTCTCTGACTCACGGTCTGACTCTGCACTTGCTCTGGTAACCTGCACTCTGGTACACAGTAAGTGAGCACAATACTCTGAACTATTCTATCCATTTCCTTTCTTTCTTTCTTTTTGTACTATCTGTTTTGTCTTCTTTCTGTGTTTTAGTTAGCACACTAATCAGACTGTATCTCTGAAACTGAAGAGATCATTAGGACTGATTGCTATCAACTGAGCCATCAACAGCTCATTTGAACTATTAGCTCCACCTACTTTTGTAGAAATTGTCTCTCCAGGCCTACATATAGGCCCCAGTTTCACAGACTCTCTGACTCACGGTCTGACTCTGCACTTGCTCTGGTAACCTGCACTCTGGTACACAGTAAGTGAGCACAATACTCTGAACTATTCTATCCATTTCCTTTCTTTCTTTCTTTTTGTACTATCTGTTTTGTCTTCTTTCTGTGTTTTAGTTAGCACACTAATCAGACTGTATCTCTGAAACTGAAGAGATCATTAGGACTGATTGCTATCAACTGAGCCATCAACAGCTCATTTGAACTATTAGCTCCACCTACTTTTGTAGAAATTGTCTCTCCAGGCCTACATATAGGCCCCAGTTTCACAGACTCTCTGACTCACGGTCTGACTCTGCACTTGCTCTGGTAACCTGCACTCTGGTACACAGTAAGTGAGCACAATACTCTGAACTATTCTATCCATTTCCTTTCTTTCTTTCTTTTTGTACTATCTGTTTTGTCTTCTTTCTGTGTTTTAGTTAGCACACTAATCAGACTGTATCTCTGAAACTGAAGAGATCATTAGGACTGATTGCTATCAACTGAGCCATCAACAGCTCATTTGAACTATTAGCTCCACCTACTTTTGTAGAAATTGTCTCTCCAGGCCTACATATAGGCCCCAGTTTCACAGACTCTCTGACTCACGGTCTGACTCTGCACTTGCTCTGGTAACCTGCACTCTGGTACACAGTAAGTGAGCACAATACTCTGAACTATTCTATCCATTTCCTTTCTTTCTTTCTTTTTGTACTATCTGTTTTGTCTTCTTTCTGTGTTTTAGTTAGCACACTAATCAGACTGTATCTCTGAAACTGAAGAGATCATTAGGACTGATTGCTATCAACTGAGCCATCAACAGCTCATTTGAACTATTAGCTCCACCTACTTTTGTAGAAATTGTCTCTCCAGGCCTACATATAGGCCCCAGTTTCACAGACTCTCTGACTCACGGTCTGACTCTGCACTTGCTCTGGTAACCTGCACTCTGGTACACAGTAAGTGAGCACAATACTCTGAACTATTCTATCCATTTCCTTTCTTTCTTTCTTTTTGTACTATCTGTTTTGTCTTCTTTCTGTGTTTTAGTTAGCACACTAATCAGACTGTATCTCTGAAACTGAAGAGATCATTAGGACTGATTGCTATCAACTGAGCCATCAACAGCTCATTTGAACTATTAGCTCCACCTACTTTTGTAGAAATTGTCTCTCCAGGCCTACATATAGGCCCCAGTTTCACAGACTCTCTGACTCACGGTCTGACTCTGCACTTGCTCTGGTAACCTGCACTCTGGTACACAGTAAGTGAGCACAATACTCTGAACTATTCTATCCATTTCCTTTCTTTCTTTCTTTTTGTACTATCTGTTTTGTCTTCTTTCTGTGTTTTAGTTAGCACACTAATCAGACTGTATCTCTGAAACTGAAGAGATCATTAGGACTGATTGCTATCAACTGAGCCATCAACAGCTCATTTGAACTATTAGCTCCACCTACTTTTGTAGAAATTGTCTCTCCAGGCCTACATATAGGCCCCAGTTTCACAGACTCTCTGACTCACGGTCTGACTCTGCACTTGCTCTGGTAACCTGCACTCTGGTACACAGTAAGTGAGCACAATACTCTGAACTATTCTATCCATTTCCTTTCTTTCTTTCTTTTTGTACTATCTGTTTTGTCTTCTTTCTGTGTTTTAGTTAGCACACTAATCAGACTGTATCTCTGAAACTGAAGAGATCATTAGGACTGATTGCTATCAACTGAGCCATCAACAGCTCATTTGAACTATTAGCTCCACCTACTTTTGTAGAAATTGTCTCTCCAGGCCTACATATAGGCCCCAGTTTCACAGACTCTCTGACTCACGGTCTGACTCTGCACTTGCTCTGGTAACCTGCACTCTGGTACACAGTAAGTGAGCACAATACTCTGAACTATTCTATCCATTTCCTTTCTTTCTTTCTTTTTGTACTATCTGTTTTGTCTTCTTTCTGTGTTTTAGTTAGCACACTAATCAGACTGTATCTCTGAAACTGAAGAGATCATTAGGACTGATTGCTATCAACTGAGCCATCAACAGCTCATTTGAACTATTAGCTCCACCTACTTTTGTAGAAATTGTCTCTCCAGGCCTACATATAGGCCCCAGTTTCACAGACTCTCTGACTCACGGTCTGACTCTGCACTTGCTCTGGTAACCTGCACTCTGGTACACAGTAAGTGAGCACAATACTCTGAACTATTCTATCCATTTCCTTTCTTTCTTTCTTTTTGTACTATCTGTTTTGTCTTCTTTCTGTGTTTTAGTTAGCACACTAATCAGACTGTATCTCTGAAACTGAAGAGATCATTAGGACTGATTGCTATCAACTGAGCCATCAACAGCTCATTTGAACTATTAGCTCCACCTACTTTTGTAGAAATTGTCTCTCCAGGCCTACATATAGGCCCCAGTTTCACAGACTCTCTGACTCACGGTCTGACTCTGCACTTGCTCTGGTAACCTGCACTCTGGTACACAGTAAGTGAGCACAATACTCTGAACTATTCTATCCATTTCCTTTCTTTCTTTCTTTTTGTACTATCTGTTTTGTCTTCTTTCTGTGTTTTAGTTAGCACACTAATCAGACTGTATCTCTGAAACTGAAGAGATCATTAGGACTGATTGCTATCAACTGAGCCATCAACAGCTCATTTGAACTATTAGCTCCACCTACTTTTGTAGAAATTGTCTCTCCAGGCCTACATATAGGCCCCAGTTTCACAGACTCTCTGACTCACGGTCTGACTCTGCACTTGCTCTGGTAACCTGCACTCTGGTACACAGTAAGTGAGCACAATACTCTGAACTATTCTATCCATTTCCTTTCTTTCTTTCTTTTTGTACTATCTGTTTTGTCTTCTTTCTGTGTTTTAGTTAGCACACTAATCAGACTGTATCTCTGAAACTGAAGAGATCATTAGGACTGATTGCTATCAACTGAGCCATCAACAGCTCATTTGAACTATTAGCTCCACCTACTTTTGTAGAAATTGTCTCTCCAGGCCTACATATAGGCCCCAGTTTCACAGACTCTCTGACTCACGGTCTGACTCTGCACTTGCTCTGGTAACCTGCACTCTGGTACACAGTAAGTGAGCACAATACTCTGAACTATTCTATCCATTTCCTTTCTTTCTTTCTTTTTGTACTATCTGTTTTGTCTTCTTTCTGTGTTTTAGTTAGCACACTAATCAGACTGTATCTCTGAAACTGAAGAGATCATTAGGACTGATTGCTATCAACTGAGCCATCAACAGCTCATTTGAACTATTAGCTCCACCTACTTTTGTAGAAATTGTCTCTCCAGGCCTACATATAGGCCCCAGTTTCACAGACTCTCTGACTCACGGTCTGACTCTGCACTTGCTCTGGTAACCTGCACTCTGGTACACAGTAAGTGAGCACAATACTCTGAACTATTCTATCCATTTCCTTTCTTTCTTTCTTTTTGTACTATCTGTTTTGTCTTCTTTCTGTGTTTTAGTTAGCACACTAATCAGACTGTATCTCTGAAACTGAAGAGATCATTAGGACTGATTGCTATCAACTGAGCCATCAACAGCTCATTTGAACTATTAGCTCCACCTACTTTTGTAGAAATTGTCTCTCCAGGCCTACATATAGGCCCCAGTTTCACAGACTCTCTGACTCACGGTCTGACTCTGCACTTGCTCTGGTAACCTGCACTCTGGTACACAGTAAGTGAGCACAATACTCTGAACTATTCTATCCATTTCCTTTCTTTCTTTCTTTTTGTACTATCTGTTTTGTCTTCTTTCTGTGTTTTAGTTAGCACACTAATCAGACTGTATCTCTGAAACTGAAGAGATCATTAGGACTGATTGCTATCAACTGAGCCATCAACAGCTCATTTGAACTATTAGCTCCACCTACTTTTGTAGAAATTGTCTCTCCAGGCCTACATATAGGCCCCAGTTTCACAGACTCTCTGACTCACGGTCTGACTCTGCACTTGCTCTGGTAACCTGCACTCTGGTACACAGTAAGTGAGCACAATACTCTGAACTATTCTATCCATTTCCTTTCTTTCTTTCTTTTTGTACTATCTGTTTTGTCTTCTTTCTGTGTTTTAGTTAGCACACTAATCAGACTGTATCTCTGAAACTGAAGAGATCATTAGGACTGATTGCTATCAACTGAGCCATCAACAGCTCATTTGAACTATTAGCTCCACCTACTTTTGTAGAAATTGTCTCTCCAGGCCTACATATAGGCCCCAGTTTCACAGACTCTCTGACTCACGGTCTGACTCTGCACTTGCTCTGGTAACCTGCACTCTGGTACACAGTAAGTGAGCACAATACTCTGAACTATTCTATCCATTTCCTTTCTTTCTTTCTTTTTGTACTATCTGTTTTGTCTTCTTTCTGTGTTTTAGTTAGCACACTAATCAGACTGTATCTCTGAAACTGAAGAGATCATTAGGACTGATTGCTATCAACTGAGCCATCAACAGCTCATTTGAACTATTAGCTCCACCTACTTTTGTAGAAATTGTCTCTCCAGGCCTACATATAGGCCCCAGTTTCACAGACTCTCTGACTCACGGTCTGACTCTGCACTTGCTCTGGTAACCTGCACTCTGGTACACAGTAAGTGAGCACAATACTCTGAACTATTCTATCCATTTCCTTTCTTTCTTTCTTTTTGTACTATCTGTTTTGTCTTCTTTCTGTGTTTTAGTTAGCACACTAATCAGACTGTATCTCTGAAACTGAAGAGATCATTAGGACTGATTGCTATCAACTGAGCCATCAACAGCTCATTTGAACTATTAGCTCCACCTACTTTTGTAGAAATTGTCTCTCCAGGCCTACATATAGGCCCCAGTTTCACAGACTCTCTGACTCACGGTCTGACTCTGCACTTGCTCTGGTAACCTGCACTCTGGTACACAGTAAGTGAGCACAATACTCTGAACTATTCTATCCATTTCCTTTCTTTCTTTCTTTTTGTACTATCTGTTTTGTCTTCTTTCTGTGTTTTAGTTAGCACACTAATCAGACTGTATCTCTGAAACTGAAGAGATCATTAGGACTGATTGCTATCAACTGAGCCATCAACAGCTCATTTGAACTATTAGCTCCACCTACTTTTGTAGAAATTGTCTCTCCAGGCCTACATATAGGCCCCAGTTTCACAGACTCTCTGACTCACGGTCTGACTCTGCACTTGCTCTGGTAACCTGCACTCTGGTACACAGTAAGTGAGCACAATACTCTGAACTATTCTATCCATTTCCTTTCTTTCTTTCTTTTTGTACTATCTGTTTTGTCTTCTTTCTGTGTTTTAGTTAGCACACTAATCAGACTGTATCTCTGAAACTGAAGAGATCATTAGGACTGATTGCTATCAACTGAGCCATCAACAGCTCATTTGAACTATTAGCTCCACCTACTTTTGTAGAAATTGTCTCTCCAGGCCTACATATAGGCCCCAGTTTCACAGACTCTCTGACTCACGGTCTGACTCTGCACTTGCTCTGGTAACCTGCACTCTGGTACACAGTAAGTGAGCACAATACTCTGAACTATTCTATCCATTTCCTTTCTTTCTTTCTTTTTGTACTATCTGTTTTGTCTTCTTTCTGTGTTTTAGTTAGCACACTAATCAGACTGTATCTCTGAAACTGAAGAGATCATTAGGACTGATTGCTATCAACTGAGCCATCAACAGCTCATTTGAACTATTAGCTCCACCTACTTTTGTAGAAATTGTCTCTCCAGGCCTACATATAGGCCCCAGTTTCACAGACTCTCTGACTCACGGTCTGACTCTGCACTTGCTCTGGTAACCTGCACTCTGGTACACAGTAAGTGAGCACAATACTCTGAACTATTCTATCCATTTCCTTTCTTTCTTTCTTTTTGTACTATCTGTTTTGTCTTCTTTCTGTGTTTTAGTTAGCACACTAATCAGACTGTATCTCTGAAACTGAAGAGATCATTAGGACTGATTGCTATCAACTGAGCCATCAACAGCTCATTTGAACTATTAGCTCCACCTACTTTTGTAGAAATTGTCTCTCCAGGCCTACATATAGGCCCCAGTTTCACAGACTCTCTGACTCACGGTCTGACTCTGCACTTGCTCTGGTAACCTGCACTCTGGTACACAGTAAGTGAGCACAATACTCTGAACTATTCTATCCATTTCCTTTCTTTCTTTCTTTTTGTACTATCTGTTTTGTCTTCTTTCTGTGTTTTAGTTAGCACACTAATCAGACTGTATCTCTGAAACTGAAGAGATCATTAGGACTGATTGCTATCAACTGAGCCATCAACAGCTCATTTGAACTATTAGCTCCACCTACTTTTGTAGAAATTGTCTCTCCAGGCCTACATATAGGCCCCAGTTTCACAGACTCTCTGACTCACGGTCTGACTCTGCACTTGCTCTGGTAACCTGCACTCTGGTACACAGTAAGTGAGCACAATACTCTGAACTATTCTATCCATTTCCTTTCTTTCTTTCTTTTTGTACTATCTGTTTTGTCTTCTTTCTGTGTTTTAGTTAGCACACTAATCAGACTGTATCTCTGAAACTGAAGAGATCATTAGGACTGATTGCTATCAACTGAGCCATCAACAGCTCATTTGAACTATTAGCTCCACCTACTTTTGTAGAAATTGTCTCTCCAGGCCTACATATAGGCCCCAGTTTCACAGACTCTCTGACTCACGGTCTGACTCTGCACTTGCTCTGGTAACCTGCACTCTGGTACACAGTAAGTGAGCACAATACTCTGAACTATTCTATCCATTTCCTTTCTTTCTTTCTTTTTGTACTATCTGTTTTGTCTTCTTTCTGTGTTTTAGTTAGCACACTAATCAGACTGTATCTCTGAAACTGAAGAGATCATTAGGACTGATTGCTATCAACTGAGCCATCAACAGCTCATTTGAACTATTAGCTCCACCTACTTTTGTAGAAATTGTCTCTCCAGGCCTACATATAGGCCCCAGTTTCACAGACTCTCTGACTCACGGTCTGACTCTGCACTTGCTCTGGTAACCTGCACTCTGGTACACAGTAAGTGAGCACAATACTCTGAACTATTCTATCCATTTCCTTTCTTTCTTTCTTTTTGTACTATCTGTTTTGTCTTCTTTCTGTGTTTTAGTTAGCACACTAATCAGACTGTATCTCTGAAACTGAAGAGATCATTAGGACTGATTGCTATCAACTGAGCCATCAACAGCTCATTTGAACTATTAGCTCCACCTACTTTTGTAGAAATTGTCTCTCCAGGCCTACATATAGGCCCCAGTTTCACAGACTCTCTGACTCACGGTCTGACTCTGCACTTGCTCTGGTAACCTGCACTCTGGTACACAGTAAGTGAGCACAATACTCTGAACTATTCTATCCATTTCCTTTCTTTCTTTCTTTTTGTACTATCTGTTTTGTCTTCTTTCTGTGTTTTAGTTAGCACACTAATCAGACTGTATCTCTGAAACTGAAGAGATCATTAGGACTGATTGCTATCAACTGAGCCATCAACAGCTCATTTGAACTATTAGCTCCACCTACTTTTGTAGAAATTGTCTCTCCAGGCCTACATATAGGCCCCAGTTTCACAGACTCTCTGACTCACGGTCTGACTCTGCACTTGCTCTGGTAACCTGCACTCTGGTACACAGTAAGTGAGCACAATACTCTGAACTATTCTATCCATTTCCTTTCTTTCTTTCTTTTTGTACTATCTGTTTTGTCTTCTTTCTGTGTTTTAGTTAGCACACTAATCAGACTGTATCTCTGAAACTGAAGAGATCATTAGGACTGATTGCTATCAACTGAGCCATCAACAGCTCATTTGAACTATTAGCTCCACCTACTTTTGTAGAAATTGTCTCTCCAGGCCTACATATAGGCCCCAGTTTCACAGACTCTCTGACTCACGGTCTGACTCTGCACTTGCTCTGGTAACCTGCACTCTGGTACACAGTAAGTGAGCACAATACTCTGAACTATTCTATCCATTTCCTTTCTTTCTTTCTTTTTGTACTATCTGTTTTGTCTTCTTTCTGTGTTTTAGTTAGCACACTAATCAGACTGTATCTCTGAAACTGAAGAGATCATTAGGACTGATTGCTATCAACTGAGCCATCAACAGCTCATTTGAACTATTAGCTCCACCTACTTTTGTAGAAATTGTCTCTCCAGGCCTACATATAGGCCCCAGTTTCACAGACTCTCTGACTCACGGTCTGACTCTGCACTTGCTCTGGTAACCTGCACTCTGGTACACAGTAAGTGAGCACAATACTCTGAACTATTCTATCCATTTCCTTTCTTTCTTTCTTTTTGTACTATCTGTTTTGTCTTCTTTCTGTGTTTTAGTTAGCACACTAATCAGACTGTATCTCTGAAACTGAAGAGATCATTAGGACTGATTGCTATCAACTGAGCCATCAACAGCTCATTTGAACTATTAGCTCCACCTACTTTTGTAGAAATTGTCTCTCCAGGCCTACATATAGGCCCCAGTTTCACAGACTCTCTGACTCACGGTCTGACTCTGCACTTGCTCTGGTAACCTGCACTCTGGTACACAGTAAGTGAGCACAATACTCTGAACTATTCTATCCATTTCCTTTCTTTCTTTCTTTTTGTACTATCTGTTTTGTCTTCTTTCTGTGTTTTAGTTAGCACACTAATCAGACTGTATCTCTGAAACTGAAGAGATCATTAGGACTGATTGCTATCAACTGAGCCATCAACAGCTCATTTGAACTATTAGCTCCACCTACTTTTGTAGAAATTGTCTCTCCAGGCCTACATATAGGCCCCAGTTTCACAGACTCTCTGACTCACGGTCTGACTCTGCACTTGCTCTGGTAACCTGCACTCTGGTACACAGTAAGTGAGCACAATACTCTGAACTATTCTATCCATTTCCTTTCTTTCTTTCTTTTTGTACTATCTGTTTTGTCTTCTTTCTGTGTTTTAGTTAGCACACTAATCAGACTGTATCTCTGAAACTGAAGAGATCATTAGGACTGATTGCTATCAACTGAGCCATCAACAGCTCATTTGAACTATTAGCTCCACCTACTTTTGTAGAAATTGTCTCTCCAGGCCTACATATAGGCCCCAGTTTCACAGACTCTCTGACTCACGGTCTGACTCTGCACTTGCTCTGGTAACCTGCACTCTGGTACACAGTAAGTGAGCACAATACTCTGAACTATTCTATCCATTTCCTTTCTTTCTTTCTTTTTGTACTATCTGTTTTGTCTTCTTTCTGTGTTTTAGTTAGCACACTAATCAGACTGTATCTCTGAAACTGAAGAGATCATTAGGACTGATTGCTATCAACTGAGCCATCAACAGCTCATTTGAACTATTAGCTCCACCTACTTTTGTAGAAATTGTCTCTCCAGGCCTACATATAGGCCCCAGTTTCACAGACTCTCTGACTCACGGTCTGACTCTGCACTTGCTCTGGTAACCTGCACTCTGGTACACAGTAAGTGAGCACAATACTCTGAACTATTCTATCCATTTCCTTTCTTTCTTTCTTTTTGTACTATCTGTTTTGTCTTCTTTCTGTGTTTTAGTTAGCACACTAATCAGACTGTATCTCTGAAACTGAAGAGATCATTAGGACTGATTGCTATCAACTGAGCCATCAACAGCTCATTTGAACTATTAGCTCCACCTACTTTTGTAGAAATTGTCTCTCCAGGCCTACATATAGGCCCCAGTTTCACAGACTCTCTGACTCACGGTCTGACTCTGCACTTGCTCTGGTAACCTGCACTCTGGTACACAGTAAGTGAGCACAATACTCTGAACTATTCTATCCATTTCCTTTCTTTCTTTCTTTTTGTACTATCTGTTTTGTCTTCTTTCTGTGTTTTAGTTAGCACACTAATCAGACTGTATCTCTGAAACTGAAGAGATCATTAGGACTGATTGCTATCAACTGAGCCATCAACAGCTCATTTGAACTATTAGCTCCACCTACTTTTGTAGAAATTGTCTCTCCAGGCCTACATATAGGCCCCAGTTTCACAGACTCTCTGACTCACGGTCTGACTCTGCACTTGCTCTGGTAACCTGCACTCTGGTACACAGTAAGTGAGCACAATACTCTGAACTATTCTATCCATTTCCTTTCTTTCTTTCTTTTTGTACTATCTGTTTTGTCTTCTTTCTGTGTTTTAGTTAGCACACTAATCAGACTGTATCTCTGAAACTGAAGAGATCATTAGGACTGATTGCTATCAACTGAGCCATCAACAGCTCATTTGAACTATTAGCTCCACCTACTTTTGTAGAAATTGTCTCTCCAGGCCTACATATAGGCCCCAGTTTCACAGACTCTCTGACTCACGGTCTGACTCTGCACTTGCTCTGGTAACCTGCACTCTGGTACACAGTAAGTGAGCACAATACTCTGAACTATTCTATCCATTTCCTTTCTTTCTTTCTTTTTGTACTATCTGTTTTGTCTTCTTTCTGTGTTTTAGTTAGCACACTAATCAGACTGTATCTCTGAAACTGAAGAGATCATTAGGACTGATTGCTATCAACTGAGCCATCAACAGCTCATTTGAACTATTAGCTCCACCTACTTTTGTAGAAATTGTCTCTCCAGGCCTACATATAGGCCCCAGTTTCACAGACTCTCTGACTCACGGTCTGACTCTGCACTTGCTCTGGTAACCTGCACTCTGGTACACAGTAAGTGAGCACAATACTCTGAACTATTCTATCCATTTCCTTTCTTTCTTTCTTTTTGTACTATCTGTTTTGTCTTCTTTCTGTGTTTTAGTTAGCACACTAATCAGACTGTATCTCTGAAACTGAAGAGATCATTAGGACTGATTGCTATCAACTGAGCCATCAACAGCTCATTTGAACTATTAGCTCCACCTACTTTTGTAGAAATTGTCTCTCCAGGCCTACATATAGGCCCCAGTTTCACAGACTCTCTGACTCACGGTCTGACTCTGCACTTGCTCTGGTAACCTGCACTCTGGTACACAGTAAGTGAGCACAATACTCTGAACTATTCTATCCATTTCCTTTCTTTCTTTCTTTTTGTACTATCTGTTTTGTCTTCTTTCTGTGTTTTAGTTAGCACACTAATCAGACTGTATCTCTGAAACTGAAGAGATCATTAGGACTGATTGCTATCAACTGAGCCATCAACAGCTCATTTGAACTATTAGCTCCACCTACTTTTGTAGAAATTGTCTCTCCAGGCCTACATATAGGCCCCAGTTTCACAGACTCTCTGACTCACGGTCTGACTCTGCACTTGCTCTGGTAACCTGCACTCTGGTACACAGTAAGTGAGCACAATACTCTGAACTATTCTATCCATTTCCTTTCTTTCTTTCTTTTTGTACTATCTGTTTTGTCTTCTTTCTGTGTTTTAGTTAGCACACTAATCAGACTGTATCTCTGAAACTGAAGAGATCATTAGGACTGATTGCTATCAACTGAGCCATCAACAGCTCATTTGAACTATTAGCTCCACCTACTTTTGTAGAAATTGTCTCTCCAGGCCTACATATAGGCCCCAGTTTCACAGACTCTCTGACTCACGGTCTGACTCTGCACTTGCTCTGGTAACCTGCACTCTGGTACACAGTAAGTGAGCACAATACTCTGAACTATTCTATCCATTTCCTTTCTTTCTTTCTTTTTGTACTATCTGTTTTGTCTTCTTTCTGTGTTTTAGTTAGCACACTAATCAGACTGTATCTCTGAAACTGAAGAGATCATTAGGACTGATTGCTATCAACTGAGCCATCAACAGCTCATTTGAACTATTAGCTCCACCTACTTTTGTAGAAATTGTCTCTCCAGGCCTACATATAGGCCCCAGTTTCACAGACTCTCTGACTCACGGTCTGACTCTGCACTTGCTCTGGTAACCTGCACTCTGGTACACAGTAAGTGAGCACAATACTCTGAACTATTCTATCCATTTCCTTTCTTTCTTTCTTTTTGTACTATCTGTTTTGTCTTCTTTCTGTGTTTTAGTTAGCACACTAATCAGACTGTATCTCTGAAACTGAAGAGATCATTAGGACTGATTGCTATCAACTGAGCCATCAACAGCTCATTTGAACTATTAGCTCCACCTACTTTTGTAGAAATTGTCTCTCCAGGCCTACATATAGGCCCCAGTTTCACAGACTCTCTGACTCACGGTCTGACTCTGCACTTGCTCTGGTAACCTGCACTCTGGTACACAGTAAGTGAGCACAATACTCTGAACTATTCTATCCATTTCCTTTCTTTCTTTCTTTTTGTACTATCTGTTTTGTCTTCTTTCTGTGTTTTAGTTAGCACACTAATCAGACTGTATCTCTGAAACTGAAGAGATCATTAGGACTGATTGCTATCAACTGAGCCATCAACAGCTCATTTGAACTATTAGCTCCACCTACTTTTGTAGAAATTGTCTCTCCAGGCCTACATATAGGCCCCAGTTTCACAGACTCTCTGACTCACGGTCTGACTCTGCACTTGCTCTGGTAACCTGCACTCTGGTACACAGTAAGTGAGCACAATACTCTGAACTATTCTATCCATTTCCTTTCTTTCTTTCTTTTTGTACTATCTGTTTTGTCTTCTTTCTGTGTTTTAGTTAGCACACTAATCAGACTGTATCTCTGAAACTGAAGAGATCATTAGGACTGATTGCTATCAACTGAGCCATCAACAGCTCATTTGAACTATTAGCTCCACCTACTTTTGTAGAAATTGTCTCTCCAGGCCTACATATAGGCCCCAGTTTCACAGACTCTCTGACTCACGGTCTGACTCTGCACTTGCTCTGGTAACCTGCACTCTGGTACACAGTAAGTGAGCACAATACTCTGAACTATTCTATCCATTTCCTTTCTTTCTTTCTTTTGTACTATCTGTTTTGTCTTCTTTCTGTGTTTTAGTTAGCACACTAATCAGACTGTATCTCTGAAACTGAAGAGATCATTAGGACTGATTGCTATCAACTGAGCCATCAACAGCTCATTTGAACTATTAGCTCCACCTACTTTTGTAGAAATTGTCTCTCCAGGCCTACATATAGGCCCCAGTTTCACAGACTCTCTGACTCACGGTCTGACTCTGCACTTGCTCTGGTAACCTGCACTCTGGTACACAGTAAGTGAGCACAATACTCTGAACTATTCTATCCATTTCCTTTCTTTCTTTCTTTTTGTACTATCTGTTTTGTCTTCTTTCTGTGTTTTAGTTAGCACACTAATCAGACTGTATCTCTGAAACTGAAGAGATCATTAGGACTGATTGCTATCAACTGAGCCATCAACAGCTCATTTGAACTATTAGCTCCACCTACTTTTGTAGAAATTGTCTCTCCAGGCCTACATATAGGCCCCAGTTTCACAGACTCTCTGACTCACGGTCTGACTCTGCACTTGCTCTGGTAACCTGCACTCTGGTACACAGTAAGTGAGCACAATACTCTGAACTATTCTATCCATTTCCTTTCTTTCTTTCTTTTTGTACTATCTGTTTTGTCTTCTTTCTGTGTTTTAGTTAGCACACTAATCAGACTGTATCTCTGAAACTGAAGAGATCATTAGGACTGATTGCTATCAACTGAGCCATCAACAGCTCATTTGAACTATTAGCTCCACCTACTTTTGTAGAAATTGTCTCTCCAGGCCTACATATAGGCCCCAGTTTCACAGACTCTCTGACTCACGGTCTGACTCTGCACTTGCTCTGGTAACCTGCACTCTGGTACACAGTAAGTGAGCACAATACTCTGAACTATTCTATCCATTTCCTTTCTTTCTTTCTTTTTGTACTATCTGTTTTGTCTTCTTTCTGTGTTTTAGTTAGCACACTAATCAGACTGTATCTCTGAAACTGAAGAGATCATTAGGACTGATTGCTATCAACTGAGCCATCAACAGCTCATTTGAACTATTAGCTCCACCTACTTTTGTAGAAATTGTCTCTCCAGGCCTACATATAGGCCCCAGTTTCACAGACTCTCTGACTCACGGTCTGACTCTGCACTTGCTCTGGTAACCTGCACTCTGGTACACAGTAAGTGAGCACAATACTCTGAACTATTCTATCCATTTCCTTTCTTTCTTTCTTTTTGTACTATCTGTTTTGTCTTCTTTCTGTGTTTTAGTTAGCACACTAATCAGACTGTATCTCTGAAACTGAAGAGATCATTAGGACTGATTGCTATCAACTGAGCCATCAACAGCTCATTTGAACTATTAGCTCCACCTACTTTTGTAGAAATTGTCTCTCCAGGCCTACATATAGGCCCCAGTTTCACAGACTCTCTGACTCACGGTCTGACTCTGCACTTGCTCTGGTAACCTGCACTCTGGTACACAGTAAGTGAGCACAATACTCTGAACTATTCTATCCATTTCCTTTCTTTCTTTCTTTTTGTACTATCTGTTTTGTCTTCTTTCTGTGTTTTAGTTAGCACACTAATCAGACTGTATCTCTGAAACTGAAGAGATCATTAGGACTGATTGCTATCAACTGAGCCATCAACAGCTCATTTGAACTATTAGCTCCACCTACTTTTGTAGAAATTGTCTCTCCAGGCCTACATATAGGCCCCAGTTTCACAGACTCTCTGACTCACGGTCTGACTCTGCACTTGCTCTGGTAACCTGCACTCTGGTACACAGTAAGTGAGCACAATACTCTGAACTATTCTATCCATTTCCTTTCTTTCTTTCTTTTTGTACTATCTGTTTTGTCTTCTTTCTGTGTTTTAGTTAGCACACTAATCAGACTGTATCTCTGAAACTGAAGAGATCATTAGGACTGATTGCTATCAACTGAGCCATCAACAGCTCATTTGAACTATTAGCTCCACCTACTTTTGTAGAAATTGTCTCTCCAGGCCTACATATAGGCCCCAGTTTCACAGACTCTCTGACTCACGGTCTGACTCTGCACTTGCTCTGGTAACCTGCACTCTGGTACACAGTAAGTGAGCACAATACTCTGAACTATTCTATCCATTTCCTTTCTTTCTTTCTTTTTGTACTATCTGTTTTGTCTTCTTTCTGTGTTTTAGTTAGCACACTAATCAGACTGTATCTCTGAAACTGAAGAGATCATTAGGACTGATTGCTATCAACTGAGCCATCAACAGCTCATTTGAACTATTAGCTCCACCTACTTTTGTAGAAATTGTCTCTCCAGGCCTACATATAGGCCCCAGTTTCACAGACTCTCTGACTCACGGTCTGACTCTGCACTTGCTCTGGTAACCTGCACTCTGGTACACAGTAAGTGAGCACAATACTCTGAACTATTCTATCCATTTCCTTTCTTTCTTTCTTTTTGTACTATCTGTTTTGTCTTCTTTCTGTGTTTTAGTTAGCACACTAATCAGACTGTATCTCTGAAACTGAAGAGATCATTAGGACTGATTGCTATCAACTGAGCCATCAACAGCTCATTTGAACTATTAGCTCCACCTACTTTTGTAGAAATTGTCTCTCCAGGCCTACATATAGGCCCCAGTTTCACAGACTCTCTGACTCACGGTCTGACTCTGCACTTGCTCTGGTAACCTGCACTCTGGTACACAGTAAGTGAGCACAATACTCTGAACTATTCTATCCATTTCCTTTCTTTCTTTCTTTTTGTACTATCTGTTTTGTCTTCTTTCTGTGTTTTAGTTAGCACACTAATCAGACTGTATCTCTGAAACTGAAGAGATCATTAGGACTGATTGCTATCAACTGAGCCATCAACAGCTCATTTGAACTATTAGCTCCACCTACTTTTGTAGAAATTGTCTCTCCAGGCCTACATATAGGCCCCAGTTTCACAGACTCTCTGACTCACGGTCTGACTCTGCACTTGCTCTGGTAACCTGCACTCTGGTACACAGTAAGTGAGCACAATACTCTGAACTATTCTATCCATTTCCTTTCTTTCTTTCTTTTGTACTATCTGTTTTGTCTTCTTTCTGTGTTTTAGTTAGCACACTAATCAGACTGTATCTCTGAAACTGAAGAGATCATTAGGACTGATTGCTATCAACTGAGCCATCAACAGCTCATTTGAACTATTAGCTCCACCTACTTTTGTAGAAATTGTCTCTCCAGGCCTACATATAGGCCCCAGTTTCACAGACTCTCTGACTCACGGTCTGACTCTGCACTTGCTCTGGTAACCTGCACTCTGGTACACAGTAAGTGAGCACAATACTCTGAACTATTCTATCCATTTCCTTTCTTTCTTTCTTTTTGTACTATCTGTTTTGTCTTCTTTCTGTGTTTTAGTTAGCACACTAATCAGACTGTATCTCTGAAACTGAAGAGATCATTAGGACTGATTGCTATCAACTGAGCCATCAACAGCTCATTTGAACTATTAGCTCCACCTACTTTTGTAGAAATTGTCTCTCCAGGCCTACATATAGGCCCCAGTTTCACAGACTCTCTGACTCACGGTCTGACTCTGCACTTGCTCTGGTAACCTGCACTCTGGTACACAGTAAGTGAGCACAATACTCTGAACTATTCTATCCATTTCCTTTCTTTCTTTCTTTTTGTACTATCTGTTTTGTCTTCTTTCTGTGTTTTAGTTAGCACACTAATCAGACTGTATCTCTGAAACTGAAGAGATCATTAGGACTGATTGCTATCAACTGAGCCATCAACAGCTCATTTGAACTATTAGCTCCACCTACTTTTGTAGAAATTGTCTCTCCAGGCCTACATATAGGCCCCAGTTTCACAGACTCTCTGACTCACGGTCTGACTCTGCACTTGCTCTGGTAACCTGCACTCTGGTACACAGTAAGTGAGCACAATACTCTGAACTATTCTATCCATTTCCTTTCTTTCTTTCTTTTTGTACTATCTGTTTTGTCTTCTTTCTGTGTTTTAGTTAGCACACTAATCAGACTGTATCTCTGAAACTGAAGAGATCATTAGGACTGATTGCTATCAACTGAGCCATCAACAGCTCATTTGAACTATTAGCTCCACCTACTTTTGTAGAAATTGTCTCTCCAGGCCTACATATAGGCCCCAGTTTCACAGACTCTCTGACTCACGGTCTGACTCTGCACTTGCTCTGGTAACCTGCACTCTGGTACACAGTAAGTGAGCACAATACTCTGAACTATTCTATCCATTTCCTTTCTTTCTTTCTTTTTGTACTATCTGTTTTGTCTTCTTTCTGTGTTTTAGTTATCACACTAATCAGACTGTATCTCTGAAACTGAAGAGATCATTAGGACTGATTGCTATCAACTGAGCCATCAACAGCTCATT
>NW_027665543.1:0-64000 GCF_963924005.1 Protomyctophum bolini
AGCCCATGTTTTTTGAAATTTTGAAAAAAAAGTTAGCCTCGTTTCTCATCATTTTGGACCATGGGCTATAGCCCATATCGTACGGCATACTATAGCACGCCGTTTTTCATCATTTTGGAGGATTTGACAATATTGAAAAAATGAAAAAAACGATGGGTTATATTGAAGCGTGCACCTACACACGCACAGGCGCACATGCGTATGCACACCTGGACCTGTAAATGAACAACACAAAAACTAAGGCACTGGTGTCGGACTTCTGGTTTACCGGAACGGGGTTCAACTCCCTGCAGTGCCCTGCTCAATGTGTTGTATTTACCTGAAAAATTGAGTGTTGCGGAGGATGAGAAATTTCCGCAATTTCCGGAAATTGCGGAATTGCGGAAATGGTAATTGCGGAAATTGCGGAATTGCGGAAATTGCGGAATTGCGGAAATTGCGGAAATGGAAATTGCGGAAATTGCGGAATTGTGGAAATTGCGGAAATTGCGGAAATGGTAATTGCGGAAATTGCGGAATTGCGGAAATTGCGGAAATGGAAATTGCGGAAATTGCGGAATTGCGGAAATGGTAATTGCGGAAATTTTGTCATTTTTTTCAAATCTTCAAAAATGATGAAAAACGGCGCGCTATAGTATGCCGTACGATATGGGCTATAGCCCATGGTCCAAAATGATGAGAAACGAGGCTAACTTTTTTTTTCAAAATTTCAAAAAACATGGGCTATAACCTTTCGTTTTTGTTATTTTGTCATTTTTTTCAAATCTTCAAAAATGATGAAAAACGGCGCGCTATAGTATGCCGTACGATATGGGCTATAGCCCATGGTCCAAAATGATGAGAAACGAGGCTAACTTTTTTTTTCAAAATTTCAAAAAACATGGAATATAACCTTTCGTTTTGTCATTTTGTCATTTTTTTCAAATCTTCAAAAATGATGAAAAACGGCGCGCTATAGTATGCCGTACGATATGGGCTATAGCCCATGGTCCAAAATGATGAGAAACGAGGCTAATTTTTTTTTCAAAATTTCAAAAAACATGGGCTATAACCTTTCGTTTTTGTCATTTCGTAATTTTTTTCAAATCTTTAAAAATGATGAAAAACGGCGCGCTATAGAATGCCGTACGATATGGGCTATAGCCCATGGTCCAAAATGATGAGAAACGAGGCTAACTTTTTTTTTCAAAATTTCAAAAAACATGGGCTATAACCTTTCGTTTTTGTCATTTCGTCATTTTTTTCAAATCTTCAAAAATTATGAAAAACGGCGCGCTATAGTATGCCGTACGATATGGGCTATAGCCCATGGTCCAAAATGATGAGAAACGAGGCTAACTTTTTTTTTCAAAATTTCAAAAAACATGGGCTATAACCTTTCGTTTTTGTCATTTCGTCATTTTTTTCAAATCTTCAAAAATGATGAAAACGGCGCGCTATAGTATGCCGTACGATATGGGCTATAGCCCATGGTCCAAAATGATGAGAAACGAGGCTAACCTTTTTTTTCAAAATTTCAAAAAACATGGGCTATAACCTTTCGTTTTTGTCATTTCGTCATTTTTTTCAAATCTTTAAAAATGATGAAAAACGGCGCGCTATAGAATGCCGTACGATATGGGCTATAGCCCATGGTCCAAAATGATGAGAAACGAGGCTAACTTTTTTTTTCAAAATTTCAAAAAACATGGGCTATAACCTTTCGTTTTTGTCATTTCGTAATTTTTTTCAAATCTTCAAAAATGATGAAAACGGCGCGCTATAGTATGCCGTACGATATGGGCTATAGCCCATGGTCCAAAATGATGAGAAACGAGGCTAACTTTTTTTTTCAAAATTTCAAAAAACATGGGCTATAACCTTTCGTTTTTGTCATTTCGTAATTTTTTTCAAATCTTTAAAAATGATGAAAAATGGCGCGCTATAGTATGCCGTACGATATGGGCTATAGCCCATGGTCCAAAATGATGAGAAACGAGGCTAACTTTTTTTTTCAAAATTTCAAAAAACATGGGCTATAACCTTTCGTTTTTGTCATTTTGTCATTTTTTTCAAATCTTCAAAAATGATGAAAAACGGCGCGCTATAGTATGCCGTACGATATGGGCTATAGCCCATGGTCCAAAATGATGAGAAACGAGGCTAACTTTTTTTTTCAAAATTTCAAAAAACATGGGCTATAACCTTTCGTTTTTGTTATTTTGTCATTTTTTTCAAATCTTCAAAAATGATGAAAAACGGCGCGCTATAGTATGCCGTACGATATGGGCTATAGCCCATGGTCCAAAATGATGAGAAACGAGGCTAACTTTTTTTTTCAAAATTTCAAAAAACATGGGCTATAACCTTTCGTTTTTGTCATTTCGTCATTTTTTTCAAATCTTCAAAAATGATGAAAAACGGCGCGCTATAGTATGCCGTACGATATGGGCTATAGCCCATGGTCCAAAATGATGAGAAACGAGGCTAACTTTTTTTTTCAAAATTTCAAAAAACATGGGCTATAACCTTTCGTTTTTGTCATTTCGTCATTTTTTTCAAATCTTCAAAAATGATGAAAAACGGCGCGCTATAGTATGCCGTACGATATGGGCTATAGCCCATGGTCCAAAATGATGAGAAACGAGGCTAACTTTTTTTTTTGAAATTTCAAAAAACATGGGCTATAACCTTTCGTTTTTGTCATTTCGTCATTTTTTTCAAATCTTTAAAAATGATGAAAAACGGCGCGCTATATAATGCCGTACGATATGGGCTATAGCCCATGGTCCAAAATGATGAGAAACGAGGCTAACTTTTTTTTTCAAAATTTCAAAAAACATGGGCTATAACCTTTCGTTTTGTCATTTTGTCATTTTTTTCAAATCTTCAAAAATGATGAAAAACGGCGCGCTATAGTATGCCGTACGATATGGGCTATAGCCCATGGTCCAAAATGATGAGAAACGAGGCTAACTTTTTTTTTCAAAATTTCAAAAAACATGGGCTATAACCTTTCGTTTTTGTCATTTCGTCATTTTTTTCAAATCTTCAAAAATGATGAAAAACGGCGCGCTATAGTATGCCGTACGATATGGGCTATAGCCCATGGTCCAAAATGATGAGAAACGAGGCTAACTTTTTTTTTCAAAATTTCAAAAAACATGGGCTATAACCTTTCGTTTTTGTCATTTCGTAATTTTTTTCAAATCTTTAAAAATTATGAAAAACGGCGCGCTATAGAATGCCGTACGATATGGGCTATAGCCCATGGTCCAAAATGATGAGAAACGAGGCTAACTTTTTTTTTCAAAATTTCAAAAAACATGGGCTATAACCTTTCGTTTTTGTCATTTTGTCATTTTTTCAAATCTTCAAAAATGATGAAAAACGGCGCGCTATAGTATGCCGTACGATATGGGCTATAGCCCATGGTCCAAAATGATGAGAAACGAGGCTAACTTTTTTTTTCAAAATTTCAAAAAACATGGGCTATAACCTTTCGTTTTTGTCATTTCGTCATTTTTTTCAAATCTTCAAAAATGATGAAAAACGGCACGCTATAGTATGCCGTACGATATGGGCTATAGCCCATGGTCCAAAATGATGAGAAACGAGGCTAACTTTTTTTTTCAAAATTTCAAAAAACATGGGCTATAACCTTTCGTTTTTGTCATTTCGTATTTTTTCAAATCTTTAAAAATGATGAAAAACGGCGCGCTATAGAATGCCGTACGATATGGGCTATAGCCTATGGTCCAAAATGATGAGAAACGAGGCTAACTTTTTTTTTCAAATTTTCAAAAAACATGGGCTATAACCTTTCGTTTTTGTCATTTCGTCATTTTTTTCAAATCTTCAAAAATGATGAAAAACGGCGCGCTATAGTATGCCGTACGATATGGGCTATAGCCCATGGTCCAAAATGATGAGAAACGAGGCTAACTTTTTTTTTCAAAATTTCAAAAAACATGGGCTATAACCTTTCGTTTTTGTAATTTCGTCATTTTTTTCAAATCTTCAAAAATGATGAAAACGGCGCGCTATAGTATGCCGTACGATATGGGCTATAGCCCATGGTCCAAAATGATGAGAAACGAGGCTAACTTTTTTTTTCAAAATTTCAAAAAACATGGGCTATAACCTTTCGTTTTTGTCATTTCGTCATTTTTTTCAAATCTTTAAAAATGATGAAAAACGGCGCGCTATAGAATGCCGTACGATATGGGCTATAGCCCATGGTCCAAAATGATGAGAAACGAGGCTAACTTTTTTTTTCAAAATTTCAAAAAACATGGGCTATAACCTTTCGTTTTTGTCATTTCGTAATTTTTTTCAAATCTTCAAAAATGATGAAAACGGCGCGCTATAGTATGCCGTACGATATGGGCTATAGCCCATGGTCCAAAATGATGAGAAACGAGGCTAACTTTTTTTTTCAAAATTTCAAAAAACATGGGCTATAACCTTTCGTTTTTGTCATTTCGTAATTTTTTTCAAATCTTTAAAAATGATGAAAAACGGCGCGCTATAGTATGCCGTACGATATGGGCTATAGCCCATGGTCCAAAATGATGAGAAACGAGGCTAACTTTTTTTTTCAAAATTTCAAAAAACATGGGCTATAACCTTTCGTTTTTGTTATTTTGTCATTTTTTTCAAATCTTCAAAAATGATGAAAAACGGCGCGCTATAGTATGCCGTACGATATGGGCTATAGCCCATGGTCCAAAATGATGAGAAACGAGGCTAACTTTTTTTTTCAAAATTTCAAAAAACATGGGCTATAACCTTTCGTTTTTGTCATTTCGTCATTTTTTTCAAATCTTCAAAAATGATGAAAAACGGCGCGCTATAGTATGCCGTACGATATGGGCTATAGCCCATGGTCCAAAATGATGAGAAACGAGGCTAACTTTTTTTTTCAAAATTTCAAAAAACATGGGCTATAACCTTTCGTTTTTGTCATTTCGTCATTTTTTTCAAATCTTCAAAAATGATGAAAAACGGCGCGCTATAGTATGCCGTACGATATGGGCTATAGCCCATGGTCCAAAATGATGAGAAACGAGGCTAACTTTTTTTTTTGAAATTTCAAAAAACATGGGCTATAACCTTTCGTTTTTGTCATTTCGTCATTTTTTTCAAATCTTTAAAAATGATGAAAAACGGCGCGCTATAGAATGCCGTACGATATGGGCTATAGCCCATGGTCCAAAATGATGAGAAACGAGGCTAACTTTTTTTTTCAAAATTTCAAAAAACATGGGCTATAACCTTTCGTTTTTGTCATTTTGTCATTTTTTCAAATCTTCAAAAATGATGAAAAACGGCGCGCTATAGTATGCCGTACGATATGGGCTATAGCCCATGGTCCAAAATGATGAGAAACGAGGCTAACTTTTTTTTTCAAAATTTCAAAAAACATGGGCTATAACCTTTCGTTTTTGTCATTTCGTCATTTTTTTCAAATCTTCAAAAATGATGAAAAACGGCACGCTATAGTATGCCGTACGATATGGGCTATAGCCCATGGTCCAAAATGATGAGAAACGAGGCTAACTTTTTTTTTCAAAATTTCAAAAAACATGGGCTATAACCTTTCGTTTTTGTCATTTCGTATTTTTTTCAAATCTTTAAAAATGATGAAAAACGGCGCGCAATAGAATGCCGTACGATATGGGCTATAGCCTATGGTCCAAAATGATGAGAAACGAGGCTAACTTTTTTTTTCAAATTTTCAAAAAACATGGGCTATAACCTTTCGTTTTTGTCATTTCGTCATTTTTTTCAAATCTTCAAAAATGATGAAAAACGGCGCGCTATAGTATGCCGTACGATATGGGCTATAGCCCATGGTCCAAAATGATGAGAAACGAGGCTAACTTTTTTTTTCAAAATTTCAAAAAACATGGGCTATAACCTTTCGTTTTTGTCATTTCGTAATTTTTTTCAAATCTTCAAAAATGATGAAAACGGCGCGCTATAGTATGCCGTACGATATGGGCTATAGCCCATGGTCCAAAATGATGAGAAACGAGGCTAACTTTTTTTTTCAAAATTTCAAAAAACATGGGCTATAACCTTTCGTTTTTGTCATTTCGTAATTTTTTTCAAATCTTTAAAAATGATGAAAAACGGCGCGCTATAGTATGCCGTACGATATGGGCTATAGGCCATGGTCCAAAATGATGAGAAACGAGGCTAACTTTTTTTTTCAAAATTTCAAAAAACATGGGCTATAACCTTTCGTTTTTGTCATTTTGTCATTTTTTTCAAATCTTCAAAAATGATGAAAAACGGCGCGCTATAGTATGCCGTACGATATGGGCTATAGCCCATGGTCCAAAATGATGAGAAACGAGGCTAACTTTTTTTTTCAAAATTTCAAAAAACATGGGCTATAACCTTTCGTTTTTGTTATTTTGTCATTTTTTTCAAATCTTCAAAAATGATGAAAAACGGCGCGCTATAGTATGCCGTACGATATGGGCTATAGCCCATGGTCCAAAATGATGAGAAACGAGGCTAACTTTTTTTTTCAAAATTTCAAAAAACATGGGCTATAACCTTTCGTTTTTGTCATTTCGTCATTTTTTTCAAATCTTCAAAAATGATGAAAAACGGCGCGCTATAGTATGCCGTACGATATGGGCTATAGCCCATGGTCCAAAATGATGAGAAACGAGGCTAACTTTTTTTTTCAAAATTTCAAAAAACATGGGCTATAACCTTTCGTTTTTGTCATTTCGTCATTTTTTTCAAATCTTCAAAAATGATGAAAAACGGCGCGCTATAGTATGCCGTACGATATGGGCTATAGCCCATGGTCCAAAATGATGAGAAACGAGGCTAACTTTTTTTTTTGAAATTTCAAAAAACATGGGCTATAACCTTTCGTTTTTGTCATTTCGTCATTTTTTTCAAATCTTTAAAAATGATGAAAAACGGCGCGCTATAGAATGCCGTACGATATGGGCTATAGCCCATGGTCCAAAATGATGAGAAACGAGGCTAACTTTTTTTTTCAAAATTTCAAAAAACATGGGCTATATATAACCTTTCGTTTTGTCATTTTGTCATTTTTTTCAAATCTTCAAAAATGATGAAAAACGGCGCGCTATAGTATGCCGTACGATATGGGCTATAGCCCATGGTCCAAAATGATGAGAAACGAGGCTAAATTTTTTTTCAAAATTTCAAAAAACATGGGCTATAACCTTTCGTTTTTGTCATTTCGTAATTTTTTTCAAATCTTTAAAAATGATGAAAAACGGCGCGCTATAGAATGCCGTACGATATGGGCTATAGCCCATGGTCCAAAATGATGAGAAACGAGGCTAACTTTTTTTTTCAAAATTTCAAAAAACATGGGCTATAACCTTTCGTTTTTGTCATTTCGTCATTTTTTTAAAATCTTCAAAAATTATGAAAAACGGCGCGCTATAGTATGCCGTACGATATGGGCTATAGCCCATGGTCCAAAATGATGAGAAACGAGGCTAACTTTTTTTTTCAAAATTTCAAAAAACATGGGCTATAACCTTTCGTTTTTGTCATTTCGTCATTTTTTTCAAATCTTCAAAAATGATGAAAACGGCGCGCTATAGTATGCCGTACGATATGGGCTATAGCCCATGGTCCAAAATGATGAGAAACGAGGCTAACTTTTTTTTTCAAAATTTCAAAAAACATGGGCTATAACCTTTTGTTTTTGTCATTTCGTCATTTTTTTCAAATCTTTAAAAATGATGAAAAACGGCGCGCTATAGTATGCCGTACGATATGGGCTATAGCCCATGGTCCAAAATGATGAGAAACGAGGCTAACTTTTTTTTTCAAAATTTCAAAAAACATGGGCTATAACCTTTCGTTTTTGTCATTTTGTCATTTTTTTCAAATCTTCAAAAATGATGAAAAACGGCGCGCTATAGTATGCCGTACGATATGGGCTATAGCCCATGGTCCAAAATGATGAGAAACGAGGCTAACTTTTTTTTTCAAAATTTAAAAAAACATGGGCTATAACCTTTCGTTTTTGTTATTTTGTCATTTTTTCAAATCTTCAAAAATGATGAAAAACGGCGCGCTATAGTATGCCGTACGATATGGGCTATAGCCCATGGTCCAAAATGATGAGAAACGAGGCTAACTTTTTTTTTCAAAATTTCAAAAAACATGGGCTATAACCTTTCGTTTTTGTCATTTCGTCATTTTTTTCAAATCTTCAAAAATGATGAAAAACGGCGCGCTATAGTATGCCGTACGATATGGGCTATAGCCCATGGTCCAAAATGATGAGAGACGAGGCTAACTTTTTTTTTCAAAATTTCAAAAAACATGGGCTATAACCTTTCGTTTTTGTCATTTCGTCATTTTTTTCAAATCTTCAAAAATGATGAAAAACGGCGCGCTATAGTATGCCGTACGATATGGGCTATAGCCCATGGTCCAAAATGATGAGAAACGAGGCTAACTTTTTTTTTTTTGAAATTTCAAAAAACATGGGCTATAACCTTTCGTTTTTGTCATTTCGTCATTTTTTTCAAATCTTTAAAAATGATGAAAAACGGCGCGCTATAGAATGCCGTACGATATGGGCTATAGCCCATGGTCCAAAATGATGAGAAACGAGGCTAACTTTTTTTTTCAAAATTTCAAAAAACATGGGCTATAACCTTTCGTTTTTGTCATTTCGTCATTTTTTTCAAATCTTCAAAAATGATGAAAACGGCGCGCTATAGTATGCCGTACGATATGGGCTATAGCCCATGGTCCAAAATGATGAGAAACGAGGCTAACTTTTTTTTTCAAAATTTCAAAAAACATGGGCTATAACCTTTCGTTTTTGTCATTTCGTCATTTTTTTCAAATCTTTAAAAATGATGAAAAACGGCGCGCTATAGAATGCCGTACGATATGGGCTATAGCCCATGGTCCAAAATGATGAGAAACGAGGCTAACTTTTTTTTTCAAAATTTCAAAAAACATGGGCTATAACCTTTCGTTTTTGTCATTTCGTAATTTTTTTCAAATCTTCAAAAATGATGAAAACGGCGCGCTATAGTATGCCGTACGATATGGGCTATAGCCCATGGTCCAAAATGATGAGAAACGAGGCTAACTTTTTTTTTCAAAATTTCAAAAAACATGGGCTATAACCTTTCGTTTTTGTCATTTCGTAATTTTTTTCAAATCTTTAAAAATGATGAAAAATGGCGCGCTATAGTATGCCGTACGATATGGGCTATAGCCCATGGTCCAAAATGATGAGAAACGAGGCTAACTTTTCTTTTCAAAATTTCAAAAAACATGGGCTATAACCTTTCGTTTTTGTCATTTTGTCATTTTTTCAAATCTTCAAAAATGATGAAAAACGGCGCGCTATAGTATGCCGTACGATATGGGCTATAGCCCATGGTCCAAAATGATGAGAAACGAGGCTAACTTTTTTTTTCAAAATTTCAAAAAACATGGGCTATAACCTTTCGTTTTTGTTATTTTGTCATTTTTTTCAAATCTTCAAAAATGATGAAAAACGGCGCGCTATAGTATGCCGTACGATATGGGCTATAGCCCATGGTCCAAAATGATGAGAAACGAGGCTAACTTTTTTTTTCAAAATTTCAAAAAACATGGGCTATAACCTTTCGTTTTTGTCATTTCGTCATTTTTTTCAAATCTTCAAAAATGATGAAAAACGGCGCGCTATAGTATGCCGTACGATATGGGCTATAGCCCATGGTCCAAAATGATGAGAAACGAGGCTAACTTTTTTTTTCAAAATTTCAAAAAACATGGGCTATAACCTTTCGTTTTTGTCATTTCGTCATTTTTTTCAAATCTTCAAAAATGATGAAAAACGGCGCGCTATAGTATGCCGTACGATATGGGCTATAGCCCATGGTCCAAAATGATGAGAAACGAGGCTAACTTTTTTTTTTGAAATTTCAAAAAACATGGGCTATAACCTTTCGTTTTTGTCATTTCGTCATTTTTTTCAAATCTTTAAAAATTATGAAAAACGGCGCGCTATAGAATGCCGTACGATATGGGCTATAGCCCATGGTCCAAAATGATGAGAAACGAGGCTAACTTTTTTTTTCAAAATTTCAAAAAACATGGGCTATAACCTTTCGTTTTGTCATTTTGTCATTTTTTTCAAATCTTCAAAAATGATGAAAAACGGCGCGCTATAGTATGCCGTACGATATGGGCTATAGCCCATGGTCCAAAATGATGAGAAACGAGGCTAACTTTTTTTTTCAAAATTTCAAAAAACATGGGCTATAACCTTTCGTTTTTGTCATTTCGTCATTTTTTTCAAATCTTCAAAAATGATGAAAAACGGCGCGCTATAGTATGCCGTACGATATGGGCTATAGCCCATGGTCCAAAATGATGAGAAACGAGGCTAACTTTTTTTTTCAAAATTTCAAAAAACATGGGCTATAACCTTTCGTTTTTGTCATTTCGTAATTTTTTTCAAATCTTTAAAAATTATGAAAAACGGCGCGCTATAGAATGCCGTACGATATGGGCTATAGCCCATGGTCCAAAATGATGAGAAACGAGGCTAACTTTTTTTTTCAAAATTTCAAAAAACATGGGCTATAACCTTTCGTTTTTGTCATTTTGTCATTTTTTCAAATCTTCAAAAATGATGAAAAACGGCGCGCTATAGTATGCCGTACGATATGGGCTATAGCCCATTGTCCAAAATGATGAGAAACGAGGCTAACTTTTTTTTTCAAAATTTCAAAAAACATGGGCTATAACCTTTCGTTTTTGTCATTTCGTCATTTTTTTCAAATCTTCAAAAATGATGAAAAACGGCACGCTATAGTATGCCGTACGATATGGGCTATAGCCCATGGTCCAAAATGATGAGAAACGAGGCTAACTTTTTTTTTCAAAATTTCAAAAAACATGGGCTATAACCTTTCGTTTTTGTCATTTCGTATTTTTTTCAAATCTTTAAAAATGATGAAAAACGGCGCGCTATAGAATGCCGTACGATATGGGCTATAGCCTATGGTCCAAAATGATGAGAAACGAGGGTAACTTTTTTTTTCAAATTTTCAAAAAACATGGGCTATAACCTTTCGTTTTTGTCATTTCGTCATTTTTTTCAAATCTTCAAAAATGATGAAAAACGGCGCGCTATAGTATGCCGTACGATATGGGCTATAGCCCATGGTCCAAAATGATGAGAAACGAGGCTAACTTTTTTTTTCAAAATTTCAAAAAACATGGGCTATAACCTTTCGTTTTTGTCATTTCGTCATTTTTTTCAAATCTTCAAAAATGATGAAAACGGCGCGCTATAGTATGCCGTACGATATGGGCTATAGCCCATGGTCCAAAATGATGAGAAACGAGGCTAACTTTTTTTTTCAAAATTTCAAAAAACATGGGCTATAACCTTTCGTTTTTGTCATTTCGTCATTTTTTTCAAATCTTTAAAAATGATGAAAAACGGCGCGCTATAGAATGCCGTACGATATGGGCTATAGCCCATGGTCCAAAATGATGAGAAACGAGGCTAACTTTTTTTTTCAAAATTTCAAAAAACATGGGCTATAACCTTTCGTTTTTGTCATTTCGTAATTTTTTTCAAATCTTTAAAAATGATGAAAAACGGCGCGCTATAGAATGCCGTACGATATGGGCTATAGCCCATGGTCCAAAATGATGAGAAACGAGGCTAACTTTTTTTTTCAAAATTTCAAAAAACATGGGCTATAACCTTTCGTTTTGTCATTTTGTCATTTTTTTCAAATCTTCAAAAATGATGAAAAACGGCGCGCTATAGTATGCCGTACGATATGGGCTATAGCCCATGGTCCAAAATGATGAGAAACGAGGCTAATTTTTTTTTCAAAATTTCAAAAAACATGGGCTATAACCTTTCGTTTTTGTCATTTCGTAATTTTTTTCAAATCTTTAAAAATGATGAAAAACGGCGCGCTATAGAATGCCGTACGATATGGGCTATAGCCCATGGTCCAAAATGATGAGAAACGAGGCTAACATTTTTTTTCAAAATTTCAAAAAACATGGGCTATAACCTTTCGTTTTTGTCATTTCGTCATTTTTTTCAAATCTTCAAAAATTATGAAAAACGGCGCGCTATAGTATGCCGTACGATATGGGCTATAGCCCATGGTCCAAAATGATGAGAAACGAGGCTAACTTTTTTTTTCAAAATTTCAAAAAACATGGGCTATAACCTTTCGTTTTTGTCATTTCGTCATTTTTTTCAAATCTTCAAAAATGATGAAAACGGCGCGCTATAGTATGCCGTACGATATGGGCTATAGCCCATGGTCCAAAATGATGAGAAACGAGGCTAACTTTTTTTTTCAAAATTTCAAAAAACATGGGCTATAACCTTTCGTTTTTGTCATTTCGTCATTTTTTTCAAATCTTTAAAAATGATGAAAAACGGCGCGCTATAGTATGCCGTACGATATGGGCTATAGCCCATGGTCCAAAATGATGAGAAACGAGGCTAACTTTTTTTTTCAAAATTTCAAAAAACATGGGCTATAACCTTTCGTTTTTGTCATTTTGTCATTTTTTTCAAATCTTCAAAAATGATGAAAAACGGCGCGCTATAGTATGCCGTACGATATGGGCTATAGCCCATGGTCCAAAATGATGAGAAACGAGGCTAACTTTTTTTTTCAAAATTTAAAAAAACATGGGCTATAACCTTTCGTTTTTGTTATTTTGTCATTTTTTTCAAATCTTCAAAAATGATGAAAAACGGCGCGCTATAGTATGCCGTACGATATGGGCTATAGCCCATGGTCCAAAATGATGAGAAACGAGGCTAACTTTTTTTTTCAAAATTTCAAAAAACATGGGCTATAACCTTTCGTTTTTGTCATTTCGTCATTTTTTTCAAATCTTCAAAAATGATGAAAAACGGCGCGCTATAGTATGCCGTACGATATGGGCTATAGCCCATGGTCCAAAATGATGAGAAACGAGGCTAACTTTTTTTTTCAAAATTTCAAAAAACATGGGCTATAACCTTTCGTTTTTGTCATTTCGTCATTTTTTTCAAATCTTCAAAAATGATGAAAAACGGCGCGCTATAGTATGCCGTACGATATGGGCTATAGCCCATGGTCCAAAATGATGAGAAACGAGGCTAACTTTTTTTTTTGAAATTTCAAAAAACATGGGCTATAACCTTTCGTTTTTGTCATTTCGTCATTTTTTTCAAATCTTTAAAAATGATGAAAAACGGCGCGCTATAGAATGCCGTACGATATGGGCTATAGCCCATGGTCCAAAATGATGAGAAACGAGGCTAACTTTTTTTTTCAAAATTTCAAAAAACATGGGCTATAACCTTTCGTTTTAGTCATTTCGTCATTTTTTTCAAATCTTCAAAAATGATGAAAAACGGCGCGCTATAGTATGCCGTACGATATGGGCTATAGCCCATGGTCCAAAATGATGAGAAACGAGGCTAACTTTTTTTTTTGAAATTTCAAAAAACATGGGCTATAACCTTTCGTTTTTGTCATTTCGTAATTTTTTTCAAATCTTTAAAAATGATGAAAAACGGCGCGCTATAGTATGCCGTACGATATGGGCTATAGCCCATGGTCCAAAATGATGAGAAACGAGGCTAACTTTTTTTTTCAAAATTTCAAAAAACATGGGCTATAACCTTTCGTTTTTGTCATTTTGTCATTTTTTTCAAATCTTCAAAAATGATGAAAAACGGCGCGCTATAGTATGCCGTACGATATGGGCTATAGCCCATGGTCCAAAATGATGAGAAACGAGGCTAACTTTTTTTTTCAAAATTTCAAAAAACATGGGCTATAACCTTTCGTTTTTGTTATTTTGTCATTTTTTTCAAATCTTCAAAAATGATGAAAAACGGCGCGCTATAGTATGCCGTACGATATGGGCTATAGCCCATGGTCCAAAATGATGAGAAACGAGGCTAACTTTTTTTTTCAAAATTTCAAAAAACATGGGCTATAACCTTTCGTTTTTGTCATTTCGTCATTTTTTTCAAATCTTCAAAAATGATGAAAAACGGCGCGCTATAGTATGCCGTACGATATGGGCTATAGCCCATGGTCCAAAATGATGAGAAACGAGGCTAACTTTTTTTTTCAAAATTTCAAAAAACATGGGCTATAACCTTTCGTTTTTGTCATTTCGTCATTTTTTTCAAATCTTCAAAAATGATGAAAAACGGCGCGCTATAGTATGCCGTACGATATGGGCTATAGCCCATGGTCCAAAATGATGAGAAACGAGGCTAACTTTTTTTTTTTAAATTTCAAAAAACATGGGCTATAACCTTTCGTTTTTGTCATTTCGTCATTTTTTTCAAATCTTTAAAAATGATGAAAAACGGCGCGCTATAGAATGCCGTACGATATGGGCTATAGCCCATGGTCCAAAATGATGAGAAACGAGGCTAACTTTTTTTTTCAAAATTTCAAAAAACATGGGCTATAACCTTTCGTTTTGTCATTTTGTCATTTTTTTCAAATCTTCAAAAATGATGAAAAACGGCGCGCTATAGTATGCCGTACGATATGGGCTATAGCCCATGGTCCAAAATGATGAGAAACGAGGCTAATTTTTTTTTCAAAATTTCAAAAAACATGGGCTATAACCTTTCGTTTTTGTCATTTCGTAATTTTTTTCAAATCTTTAAAAATGATGAAAAACGGCGCGCTATAGAATGCCGTACGATATGGGCTATAGCCCATGGTCCAAAATGATGAGAAACGAGGCTAACTTTTTTTTTCAAAATTTCAAAAAACATGGGCTATAACCTTTCGTTTTTGTCATTTCGTCATTTTTTTCAAATCTTCAAAAATTATGAAAAACGGCGCGCTATAGTATGCCGTACGATATGGGCTATAGCCCATGGTCCAAAATGATGAGAAACGAGGCTAACTTTTTTTTTCAAAATTTCAAAAAACATGGGCTATAACCTTTCGTTTTTGTCATTTCGTCATTTTTTTCAAATCTTCAAAAATGATGAAAACGGCGCGCTATAGTATGCCGTACGATATGGGCTATAGCCCATGGTCCAAAATGATGAGAAACGAGGCTAACTTTTTTTTTCAAAATTTCAAAAAACATGGGCTATAACCTTTCGTTTTTGTCATTTTGTCATTTTTTTCAAATCTTTAAAAATGATGAAAAACGGCGCGCTATAGTATGCCGTACGATATGGGCTATAGCCCATGGTCCAAAATGATGAGAAACGAGGCTAACTTTTTTTTTCAAAATTTCAAAAAACATGGGCTATAACCTTTCGTTTTTGTCATTTTGTCATTTTTTTCAAATCTTCAAAAATGATGAAAAACGGCGCGCTATAGTATGCCGTACGATATGGGCTATAGCCCATGGTCCAAAATGATGAGAAACGAGGCTAACTTTTTTTTTCAAAATTTCAAAAAACATGGGCTATAACCTTTCGTTTTTGTTATTTTGTCATTTTTTTCAAATCTTCAAAAATGATGAAAAACGGCGCGCTATAGTATGCCGTACGATATGGGCTATAGCCCATGGTCCAAAATGATGAGAAACGAGGCTAACTTTTTTTTTCAAAATTTCAAAAAACATGGGCTATAACCTTTCGTTTTTGTCATTTCGTCATTTTTTTCAAATCTTCAAAAATGATGAAAAACGGCGCGCTATAGTATGCCGTACGATATGGGCTATAGCCCATGGTCCAAAATGATGAGAAACGAGGCTAACTTTTTTTTTCAAAATTTCAAAAAACATGGGCTATAACCTTTCGTTTTTGTCATTTCGTCATTTTTTTCAAATCTTCAAAAATGATGAAAAACGGCGCGCTATAGTATGCCGTACGATATGGGCTATAGCCCATGGTCCAAAATGATGAGAAACGAGGCTAACTTTTTTTTTTGAAATTTCAAAAAACATGGGCTATAACCTTTCGTTTTTGTCATTTCGTCATTTTTTTCAAATCTTTAAAAATTATGAAAAACGGCGCGCTATAGAATGCCGTACGATATGGGCTATAGCCCATGGTCCAAAATGATGAGAAACGAGGCTAACTTTCTTTTTCAAAATTTCAAAAAACATGGGCTATAACCTTTCGTTTTGTCATTTTGTCATTTTTTTCAAATCTTCAAAAATGATGAAAAACGGCGCGCTATAGTATGCCGTACGATATGGGCTATAGCCCATGGTCCAAAATGATGAGAAACGAGGCTAACTTTTTTTTTCAAAATTTCAAAAAACATGGGCTATAACCTTTCGTTTTTGTCATTTCGTCATTTTTTTCAAATCTTCAAAAATGATGAAAAACGGCGCGCTATAGTATGCCGTACGATATGGGCTATAGCCCATGGTCCAAAATGATGAGAAACGAGGCTAACTTTTTTTTTCAAAATTTCAAAAAACATGGGCTATAACCTTTCGTTTTTGTCATTTCGTCATTTTTTTCAAATCTTCAAAAATGATGAAAAACGGCGCGCTATAGTATGCCGTACGATATGGGCTATAGCCCATGGTCCAAAATGATGAGAAACGAGGCTAACTTTTTTTTTTGAAATTTCAAAAAACATGGGCTATAACCTTTCGTTTTTGTCATTTCGTCATTTTTTTCAAATCTTTAAAAATGATGAAAAACGGCGCGCTATAGAATGCCGTACGATATGGGCTATAGCCCATGGTCCAAAATGATGAGAAACGAGGCTAACTTTTTTTTTCAAAATTTCAAAAAACATGGGCTATAACCTTTCGTTTTGTCATTTTGTCATTTTTTTCAAATCTTCAAAAATGATGAAAAACGGCGCGCTATAGTATGCCGTACGATATGGGCTATAGCCCATGGTCCAAAATGATGAGAAACGAGGCTAACTTTTTTTTTCAAAATTTCAAAAAACATGGGCTATAACCTTTCGTTTTTGTCATTTCGTCATTTTTTTCAAATCTTCAAAAATTATGAAAAACGGCGCGCTATAGTATGCCGTACGATATGGGCTATAGCCCATGGTCCAAAATGATGAGAAACGAGGCTAACTTTTTTTTTCAAAATTTCAAAAAACATGGGCTATAACCTTTCGTTTTTGTCATTTCGTAATTTTTTTCAAATCTTCAAAAATGATGAAAACGGCGCGCTATAGTATGCCGTACGATATGGGCTATAGCCCATGGTCCAAAATGATGAGAAACGAGGCTAACTTTTTTTTTCAAAATTTCAAAAAACATGGGCTATAACCTTTCGTTTTTGTCATTTCGTAATTTTTTTCAAATCTTTAAAAATGATGAAAAACGGCGCGCTATAGTATGCCGTACGATATGGGCTATAGCCCATGGTCCAAAATGATAAGAAACGAGGCTAACTTTTTTTTTCAAAATTTCAAAAAACATGGGCTATAACCTTTCGTTTTTGTCATTTTGTCATTTTTTTCAAATCTTCAAAAATGATGAAAAACGGCGCGCTATAGTATGCCGTACGATATGGGCTATAGCCCATGGTCCAAAATGATGAGAAACGAGGCTAACTTTTTTTTTCAAAATTTCAAAAAACATGGGCTATAACCTTTCGTTTTTGTTATTTTGTCATTTTTTTCAAATCTTCAAAAATGATGAAAAACGGCGCGCTATAGTATGCCGTACGATATGGGCTATAGCCCATGGTCCAAAATGATGAGAAACGAGGCTAACTTTTTTTTTCAAAATTTCAAAAAACATGGGCTATAACCTTTCGTTTTTGTCATTTCGTCATTTTTTTCAAATCTTCAAAAATGATGAAAAACGGCGCGCTATAGTATGCCGTACGATATGGGCTATAGCCCATGGTCCAAAATGATGAGAAACGAGGCTAACTTTTTTTTTCAAAATTTCAAAAAACATGGGCTATAACCTTTCGTTTTTGTCATTTCGTCATTTTTTTCAAATCTTTAAAAATGATGAAAAACGGCGCGCTATAGAATGCCGTACGATATGGGCTATAGCCCATGGTCCAAAATGATGAGAAACGAGGCTAACTTTTTTTTTCAAAATTTCAAAAAACATGGGCTATAACCTTTCGTTTTGTCATTTTGTCATTTTTTTCAAATCTTCAAAAATGATGAAAAACGGCGCGCTATAGTATGCCGTACGATATGGGCTATAGCCCATGGTCCAAAATGATGAGAAACGAGGCTAACTTTTTTTTTCAAAATTTCAAAAAACATGGGCTATAACCTTTCGTTTTTGTCATTTCGTCATTTTTTTCAAATCTTCAAAAATGATGAAAAACGGCGCGCTATAGTATGCCGTACGATATGGGCTATAGCCCATGGTCCAAAATGATGAGAAACGAGGCTAACTTTTTTTTTCAAAATTTCAAAAAACATGGGCTATAACCTTTCGTTTTTGTCATTTCGTAATTTTTTTCAAATCTTTAAAAATGATGAAAAACGGCGCGCTATAGTATGCCGTACGATATGGGCTATAGCCCATGGTCCAAAATAATGAGAAACGAGGCTAACTTTTTTTTTCAAAATTTCAAAAAACATGGGCTATAACCTTTCGTTTTTGTCATTTTGTCATTTTTTTCAAATCTTCAAAAATGATGAAAAACGGCGCGCTATAGTATGCCGTACGATATGGGCTATAGCCCATGGTCCAAAATGATGAGAAACGAGGCTAACTTTTTTTTTCAAAATTTAAAAAAACATGGGCTATAACCTTTCGTTTTTGTTATTTTGTCATTTTTTTCAAATCTTCAAAAATGATGAAAAACGGCGCGCTATAGTATGCCGTACGATATGGGCTATAGCCCATGGTCCAAAATGATGAGAAACGAGGCTAACTTTTTTTTTCAAAATTTCAAAAAACATGGGCTATAACCTTTCGTTTTGTCATTTTGTCATTTTTTTCAAATCTTCAAAAATGATGAAAAACGGCGCGCTATAGTATGCCGTACGATATGGGCTATAGCCCATGGTCCAAAATGATGAGAAACGAGGCTAATTTTTTTTTCAAAATTTCAAAAAACATGGGCTATAACCTTTCGTTTTTGTCATTTCGTAATTTTTTTCAAATCTTTAAAAATGATTAAAAACGGCGCGCTATAGTATGCCGTACGATATGGGCTATAGCCCATGGTCCAAAATGATGAGAAACGAGGATAACTTTTTTTTTCAAAATTTCAAAAAACATGGGCTATAACCTTTCGTTTTTGTCATTTCGTCATTTTTTTCAAATCTTCAAAAATGATGAAAACGGCGCGCTATAGTATGCCGTACGATATGGGCTATAGCCCATGGTCCAAAATGATGAGAAACGAGGCTAACTTTTTTTTTCAAAATTTCAAAAAACATGGGCTATAACCTTTCGTTTTTGTCATTTCGTCATTTTTTTCAAATCTTTAAAAATGATGAAAAACGGCGCGCTATAGTATGCCGTACGATATGGGCTATAGCCCATGGTCCAAAATGATGAGAAACGAGGCTAACTTTTTTTTTCAAAATTTCAAAAAACATGGGCTATAACCTTTCGTTTTTGTCATTTTGTCATTTTTTTCAAATCTTCAAAAATGATGAAAAACGGCGCGCTATAGTATGCCGTACGATATGGGCTATAGCCCATGGTCCAAAATGATGAGAAACGAGGCTAACTCTTTTTTTCAAAATTTCAAAAAACATGGGCTATAACCTTTCGTTTTTGTCATTTCGTCATTTTTTTCAAATCTTCAAAAATGATGAAAAACGGCGCGCTATAGTATGCCGTACGATATGGGCTATAGCCCATGGTCCAAAATGATGAGAAACGAGGCTAACTTTTTTTTTCAAAATTTCAAAAAACATGGGCTATAACCTTTCGTTTTTGTCATTTCGTCATTTTTTTCAAATCTTCAAAAATGATGAAAAACGGCGCGCTATAGTATGCCGTACGATATGGGCTATAGCCCATGGTCCAAAATGATGAGAAACGAGGCTAACTTTTTTTTTCAAAATTTCAAAAAACATGGGCTATAACCTTTCGTTTTTGTCATTTCGTCATTTTTTTCAAATCTTCAAAAATGATGAAAAACGGCGCGCTATAGTATGCCGTACGATATGGGCTATAGCCCATGGTCCAAAATGATGAGAAACGAGGCTAACTTTTTTTTTTGAAATTTCAAAAAACATGGGCTATAACCTTTCGTTTTTGTCATTTCGTCATTTTTTTCAAATCTTTAAAAATGATGAAAAACGGCGCGCTATAGAATGCCGTACGATATGGGCTATAGCCCATGGTCCAAAATGATGAGAAACGAGGCTAACTTTTTTTTTCAAAATTTCAAAAAACATGGGCTATAACCTTTCGTTTTGTCATTTTGTCATTTTTTTCAAATCTTCAAAAATGATGAAAAACGGCGCGCTATAGTATGCCGTACGATATGGGCTATAGCCCATGGTCCAAAATGATGAGAAACGAGGCTAATTTTTTTTTCAAAATTTCAAAAAACATGGGCTATAACCTTTCGTTTTTGTCATTTCGTAATTTTTTTCAAATCTTTAAAAATGATGAAAAACGGCGCGCTATAGAATGCCGTACGATATGGGCTATAGCCCATGGTCCAAAATGATGAGAAACGAGGCTAACTTTTTTTTTCAAAATTTCAAAAAACATGGGCTATAACCTTTCGTTTTTGTCATTTCGTCATTTTTTTCAAATCTTCAAAAATTATGAAAAACGGCGCGCTATAGTATGCCGTACGATATGGGCTATAGCCCATGGTCCAAAATGATGAGAAACGAGGCTAACTTTTTTTTTCAAAATTTCAAAAAACATGGGCTATAACCTTTCGTTTTTGTCATTTCGTCATTTTTTTCAAATCTTTAAAAATGATGAAAAACGGCGCGCTATAGAATGCCGTACGATATGGGCTATAGCCCATGGTCCAAAATGATGAGAAACGAGGCTAACTTTTTTTTTCAAAATTTCAAAAAACATGGGCTATAACCTTTCGTTTTGTCATTTTGTCATTTTTTTCAAATCTTCAAAAATGATGAAAAACGGCGCGCTATAGTATGCCGTACGATATGGGCTATAGCCCATGGTCCAAAATGATGAGAAACGAGGCTAATTTTTTTTTCAAAATTTCAAAAAACATGGGCTATAACCTTTCGTTTTTGTCATTTCGTAATTTTTTTCAAATCTTTAAAAATGATGAAAAACGGCGCGCTATAGAATGCCGTACGATATGGGCTATAGCCCATGGTCCAAAATGATGAGAAACGAGGCTAACTTTTTTTTTCAAAATTTCAAAAAACATGGGCTATAACCTTTCGTTTTTGTCATTTCGTCATTTTTTTCAAATCTTCAAAAATTATGAAAAACGGCGCGCTATAGTATGCCGTACGATATGGGCTATAGCCCATGGTCCAAAATGATGAGAAATGAGGCTAACTTTTTTTTTCAAAATTTCAAAAAACATGGGCTATAACCTTTCGTTTTTGTCATTTCGTCATTTTTTTCAAATCTTCAAAAATGATGAAAACGGCACGCTATAGTATGCCGTACGATATGGGCTATAGCCCATGGTCCAAAATGATGAGAAACGAGGCTAACTTTTTTTTTCAAAATTTCAAAAAACATGGGATATAACCTTTCGTTTTTGTCATTTCGTCATTTTTTTCAAATCTTTAAAAATGATGAAAAACGGCGCGCTATAGTATGCCGTACGATATGGGCTATAGCCCATGGTCCAAAATGATGAGAAACGAGGCTAACTTTTTTTTTCAAAATTTCAAAAAACATGGGCTATAACCTTTCGTTTTTGTCATTTTGTCATTTTTTTCAAATCTTCAAAAATGATGAAAAACGGCGCGCTATAGTATGCCGTACGATATGGGCTATAGCCCATGGTCCAAAATGATGATGAGAAACGAGGCTAACTTTTTTTTTCAAAATTTCAAAAAACATGGGCTATAACCTTTCGTTTTTGTCATTTCGTCATTTTTTTCAAATCTTTAAAAATGATGAAAAACGGCGCGCTATAGAATGCCGTACGATATGGGCTATAGCCCATGGTCCAAAATGATGAGAAACGAGGCTAACTTTTTTTTTCAAAATTTCAAAAAACATGGGCTATAACCTTTCGTTTTTGTCATTTCGTAATTTTTTTCAAATCTTCAAAAATGATGAAAACGGCGCGCTATAGTATGCCGTACGATATGGGCTATAGCCCATGGTCCAAAATGATGAGAAACGAGGCTAACTTTTTTTTTCAAAATTTCAAAAAACATGGGCTATAACCTTTCGTTTTTGTCATTTCGTAATTTTTTTCAAATCTTTAAAAATGATGAAAAATGGCGCGCTATAGTATGCCGTACGATATGGGCTATAGCCCATGGTCCAAAATGATGAGAAACGAGGCTAACTTTTTTTTTCAAAATTTCAAAAAACATGGGCTATAACCTTTCGTTTTTGTCATTTTGTCATTTTTTTCAAATCTTCAAAAATGATGAAAAACGGCGCGCTATAGTATGCCGTACGATATGGGCTATAGCCCATGGTCCAAAATGATGAGAAACGAGGCTAACTTTTTTTTTCAAAATTTCAAAAAACATGGGCTATAACCTTTCGTTTTTGTTATTTTGTCATTTTTTTCAAATCTTCAAAAATGATGAAAAACGGCGCGCTATAGTATGCCGTACGATATGGGCTATAGCCCATGGTCCAAAATGATGAGAAACGAGGCTAACTTTTTTTTTCAAAATTTCAAAAAACATGGGCTATAACCTTTCGTTTTTGTCATTTCGTCATTTTTTTCAAATCTTCAAAAATGATGAAAAACGGCGCGCTATAGTATGCCGTACGATATGGGCTATAGCCCATGGTCCAAAATGATGAGAAACGAGGCTAACTTTTTTTTTCAAAATTTCAAAAAACATGGGCTATAACCTTTCGTTTTTGTCATTTCGTCATTTTTTTCAAATCTTCAAAAATGATGAAAAACGGCGCGCTATAGTATGCCGTACGATATGGGCTATAGCCCATGGTCCAAAATGATGAGAAACGAGGCTAACTTTTTTTTTTGAAATTTCAAAAAACATGGGCTATAACCTTTCGTTTTTGTCATTTCGTCATTTTTTTCAAATCTTTAAAAATGATGAAAAACGGCGCGCTATAGAATGCCGTACGATATGGGCTATAGCCCATGGTCCAAAATGATGAGAAACGAGGCTAACTTTTTTTTTCAAAATTTCAAAAAACATGGGCTATAACCTTTCGTTTTGTCATTTTGTCATTTTTTTCAAATCTTCAAAAATGATGAAAAACGGCGCGCTATAGTATGCCGTACGATATGGGCTATAGCCCATGGTCCAAAATGATGAGAAACGAGGCTAACTTTTTTTTTCAAAATTTCAAAAAACATGGGCTATAACCTTTCGTTTTTGTCATTTCGTAATTTTTTTCAAATCTTCAAAAATGATGAAAAACGGCGCGCTATAGTATGCCGTACGATATGGGCTATAGCCCATGGTCCAAAATGATGAGAAACGAGGCTAACTTTTTTTTTCAAAATTTCAAAAAACATGGGCTATAACCTTTCGTTTTTGTCATTTCGTAATTTTTTTCAAATCTTTAAAAATTATGAAAAACGGCGCGCTATAGAATGCCGTACGATATGGGCTATAGCCCATGGTCCAAAATGATGAGAAACGAGGCTAACTTTTTTTTTCAAAATTTCAAAAAACATGGGCTATAACCTTTCGTTTTTGTCATTTTGTCATTTTTTCAAATCTTCAAAAATGATGAAAAACGGCGCACTATAGTATGCCGTACGATATGGGCTATAGCCCATGGTCCAAAATGATGAGAAACGAGGCTAACTTTTTTTTTCAAAATTTCAAAAAACACGGGCTATAACCTTTCGTTTTTGTCATTTCGTCATTTTTTTCAAATCTTCAAAAATGATGAAAAACGGCGCGCTATAGTATGCCGTACGATATGGGCTATAGCCCATGGTCCAAAATGATGAGAAACGAGGCTAACTTTTTTTTTCAAAATTTCAAAAAACATGGGCTATAACCTTTCGTTTTTGTCATTTCGTATTTTTTTCAAATCTTTAAAAATGATGAAAAACGGCGCGCTATAGAATGCCGTACGATATGGGCTATAGCCTATGGTCCAAAATGATGAGAAACGAGGCTAACTTTTTTTTTCAAAATTTCAAAAAACATGGGCTATAACCTTTCGTTTTTGTCATTTCGTCATTTTTTTCAAATCTTCAAAAATGATGAAAAACGGCGCGCTATAGTATGCCGTACGATATGGGCTATAGCCCATGGTCCAAAATGATGAGAAACGAGGCTAACTTTTTTTTTCAAAATTTCAAAAAACATGGGCTATAACCTTTCGTTTTTGTCATTTCGTCATTTTTTTCAAATCTTCAAAAATGATGAAAACGGCGCGCTATAGTATGCCGTACGATATGGGCTATAGCCCATGGTCCAAAATGATGAGAAACGAGGCTAACTTTTTTTTTCAAAATTTCAAAAAACATGGGCTATAACCTTTCGTTTTTGTCATTTCGTCATTTTTTTCAAATCTTTAAAAATGATGAAAAACGGCGCGCTATAGAATGCCGTACGATATGGGCTATAGCCCATGGTCCAAAATGATGAGAAACGAGGCTAACTTTTTTTTTCAAAATTTCATAAAACATGGGCTATAACCTTTCGTTTTTGTCATTTCGTAATTTTTTTCAAATCTTCAAAAATGATGAAAACGGCGCGCTATAGTATGCCGTACGATATGGGCTATAGCCCATGGTCCAAAATGATGAGAAACGAGGCTAACTTTTTTTTTCAAAATTTCAAAAAACATGGGCTATAACCTTTCGTTTTTGTCATTTCGTAATTTTTTTCAAATCTTTAAAAATGATGAAAAACGGCGCGCTATAGTATGCCGTACGATATGGGCTATAGCCCATGGTCCAAAATGATGAGAAACGAGGCTAACTTTTTTTTTCAAAATTTCAAAAAACATGGGCTATAACCTTTCGTTTTTGTCATTTTGTCATTTTTTTCAAATCTTCAAAAATGATGAAAAACGGCGCGCTATAGTATGCCGTACGATATGGGCTATAGCCCATGGTCCAAAATGATGAGAAACGAGGCTAACTTTTTTTTTCAAAATTTCAAAAAACATGGGCTATAACCTTTCGTTTTTGTTATTTTGTCATTTTTTTCAAATCTTCAAAAATGATGAAAAACGGCGCGCTATAGTATGCCGTACGATATGGGCTATAGCCCATGGTCCAAAATGATGAGAAACGAGGCTAACTTTTTTTTCCAAAATTTCAAAAAACATGGGCTATAACCTTTCGTTTTTGTCATTTCGTCATTTTTTTCAAATCTTCAAAAATGATGAAAAACGGCGCGCTATAGTATGCCGTACGATATGGGCTATAGCCCATGGTCCAAAATGATGAGAAACGAGGCTAACTTTTTTTTTCAAAATTTCAAAAAACATGGGCTATAACCTTTCGTTTTTGTCATTTCGTCATTTTTTTCAAATCTTCAAAAATGATGAAAAACGGCGCGCTATAGTATGCCGTACGATATGGGCTATAGCCCATGGTCCAAAATGATGAGAAACGAGGCTAACTTTTTTTTTTGAAATTTCAAAAAACATGGGCTATAACCTTTCGTTTTTGTCATTTCGTCATTTTTTTCAAATCTTTAAAAATGATGAAAAACGGCGCGCTATAGAATGCCGTACGATATGGGCTATAGCCCATGGTCCAAAATGATGAGAAACGAGGCTAACTTTTTTTTTCAAAATTTCAAAAAACATGGGCTATAACCTTTCGTTTTGTCATTTTGTCATTTTTTTCAAATCTTCAAAAATGATGAAAAACGGCGCGCTATAGTATGCCGTACGATATGGGCTATAGCCCATGGTCCAAAATGATGAGAAACGAGGCTAATTTCTTTTTCAAAATTTCAAAAAACATGGGCTATAACCTTTCGTTTTTGTCATTTCGTAATTTTTTCAAATCTTTAAAAATGATGAAAAACGGCGCGCTATAGAATGCCGTACGATATGGGCTATAGCCCATGGTCCAAAATGATGAGAAACGAGGCTAACTTTTTTTTTCAAAATTTCAAAAAACATGGGCTATAACCTTTCGTTTTTGTCATTTCGTCATTTTTTTCAAATCTTCAAAAATTATGAAAAACGGCGCGCTATAGTATGCCGTACGATATGGGCTATAGCCCATGGTCCAAAATGATGAGAAACGAGGCTAACTTTTTTTTTCAAAATTTCAAAAAACATGGGCTATAACCTTTCGTTTTTGTCATTTCGTCATTTTTTTCAAATCTTCAAAAATGATGAAAACGGCGCGCTATAGTATGCCGTACGATATGGGCTATAGCCCATGGTCCAAAATTATGAGAAACGAGGCTAACTTTTTTTTTCAAAATTTCAAAAAACATGGGCTATAACCTTTCGTTTTTGTCATTTCGTCATTTTTTTCAAATCTTTAAAAATGATGAAAAACGGCGCGCTATAGTATGCCGTACGATATGGGCTATAGCCCATGGTCCAAAATGATGAGAAACGAGGCTAACTTTTTTTTTCAAAATTTCAAAAAACATGGGCTATAACCTTTCGTTTTTGTCATTTTGTCATTTTTTTCAAATCTTCAAAAATGATGAAAAACGGCGCGCTATAGTATGCCGTACGATATGGGCTATAGCCCATGGTCCAAAATGATGAGAAACGAGGCTAACTTTTTTTTTCAAAATTTCAAAAAACATGGGCTATAACCTTTCGTTTTTGTCATTTCGTCATTTTTTTCAAATCTTCAAAAATGATGAAAAACGGCGCGCTATAGTATGCCGTACGATATGGGCTATAGCCCATGGTCCAAAATGATGAGAAACGAGGCTAACTTTTTTTTCCAAAATTTCAAAAAACATGGGCTATAACCTTTCGTTTTTGTCATTTCGTCATTTTTTTCAAATCTTCAAAAATGATGAAAAACGGCGCGCTATAGTATGCCGTACGATATGGGCTATAGCCCATGGTCCAAAATGATGAGAAACGAGGCTAACTTTTTTTTTTGAAATTTCAAAAAACATGGGCTATAACCTTTCGTTTTTGTCAATTCGTCATTTTTTTCAAATCTTTAAAAATGATGAAAAACGGCGCGCTATAGAATGCCGTACGATATGGGCTATAGCCCATGGTCCAAAATGATGAGAAACGAGGCTAACTTTTTTTTTCAAAATTTCAAAAAACATGGGCTATAACCTTTCGTTTTGTCATTTTGTCATTTTTTTCAAATCTTCAAAAATGATGAAAAACGGCGCGCTATAGTATGCCGTACGATATGGGCTATAGCCCATGGTCCAAAATGATGAGAAACGAGGCTAATTTTTTTTTCAAAATTTCAAAAAACATGGGCTATAACCTTTCGTTTTTGTCATTTCGTAATTTTTTTCAAATCTTTAAAAATGATGAAAAACGGCGCGCTATAGAATGCCGTACGATATGGGCTATAGCCCATGGTCCAAAATGATGAGAAACGAGGCTAACTTTTTTTTTCAAAATTTCAAAAAACATGGGCTATAACCTTTCGTTTTTGTCATTTCGTCATTTTTTTCAAATCTTCAAAAATTATGAAAAACGGCGCGCTATAGTATGCCGTACGATATGGGCTATAGCCCATGGTCCAAAATGATGAGAAACGAGGCTAACTTTTTTTTTCAAAATTTCAAAAAACATGGGCTATAACCTTTCGTTTTTGTCATTTCGACATTTTTTCAAATCTTCAAAAATGATGAAAACGGCGCGCTATAGTATGCCGTACGATATGGGCTATAGCCCATGGTCCAAAATGATGAGAAACGAGGCTAACTTTTTTTTTCAAAATTTCAAAAAACATGGGCTATAACCTTTCGTTTTTGTCATTTCGTCATTTTTTTCAAATCTTTAAAAATGATGAAAAACGGCGCGCTATAGAATGCCGTACGATATGGGCTATAGCCCATGGTCCAAAATGATGAGAAACGAGGCTAACTTTTTTTTTCAAAATTTCAAAAAACATGGGCTATAACCTTTCGTTTTTGTCATTTCGTCATTTTTTTCAAATCTTTAAAAATGATGAAAAACGGCGCGCTATAGTATGCCGTACGATATGGGCTATAGCCCATGGTCCAAAATGATGAGAAACGAGGCTAACTTTTTTTTTCAAAATTTCAAAAAACATGGGCTATAACCTTTCGTTTTTGTCATTTTGTCATTTTTTTCAAATCTTCAAAAATGATGAAAAACGGCGCGCTATAGTATGCCGTACGATATGGGCTATAGCCCATGGTCCAAAATGATGAGAAACGAGGCTAACTTTTTTTTTCAAAATTTCAAAAAACATGGGCTATAACCTTTCGTTTTTGTTATTTTGTCATTTTTTTCAAATCTTCAAAAATGATGAAAAACGGCGCGCTATAGTATGCCGTACGATATGGGCTATAGCCCATGGTCCAAAATGATGAGAAACGAGGCTAACTTTTTTTTTCAAAATTTCAAAAAACATGGGCTATAACCTTTCGTTTTTGTCATTTCGTCATTTTTTTCAAATCTTCAAAAATGATGAAAAACGGCGCGCTATAGTATGCCGTACGATATGGGCTATAGCCCATGGTCCAAAATGATGAGAAACGAGGCTAACTTTTTTTTTCAAAATTTCAAAAAACATGGGCTATAACCTTTCGTTTTTGTCATTTCGTCATTTTTTTCAAATCTTCAAAAATGATGAAAAACGGCGCGCTATAGTATGCCGTACGATATGGGCTATAGCCCATGGTCCAAAATGATGAGAAACGAGGCTAACTTTTTTTTTTTAAATTTCAAAAAACATGGGCTATAACCTTTCGTTTTTGTCATTTCGTCATTTTTTTCAAATCTTTAAAAATGATGAAAAACGGCGCGCTATAGAATGCCGTACGATATGGGCTATAGCCCATGGTCCAAAATGATGAGAAACGAGGCTAACTTTTTTTTTCAAAATTTCAAAAAACATGGGCTATAACCTTTCGTTTTGTCATTTTGTCATTTTTTTCAAATCTTCAAAAATGATGAAAAACGGCGCGCTATAGTATGCCGTACGATATGGGCTATAGCCCATGGTCCAAAATGATGAGAAACGAGGCTAACTTTTTTTTTCAAAATTTCAAAAAACATGGGCTATAACCTTTCGTTTTTGTCATTTCGTCATTTTTTTCAAATCTTCAAAAATGATGAAAAACGGCGCGCTATAGTATGCCGTACGATATGGGCTATAGCCCATGGTCCAAAATGATGAGAAACGAGGCTAACTTTTTTTTTTGAAATTTCAAAAAACATGGGCTATAACCTTTCGTTTTTGTCATTTCGTCATTTTTTTCAAATCTTTAAAAATGATGAAAAACGGCGCGCTATAGAATGCCGTACGATATGGGCTATAGCCCATGGTCCAAAATGATGAGAAACGAGGCTAACTTTTTTTTTCAAAATTTCAAAAAACATGGGCTATAACCTTTCGTTTTGTCATTTTGTCATTTTTTTCAAATCTTCAAAAATGATGAAAAACGGCGCGCTATAGTATGCCGTACGATATGGGCTATAGCCCATGGTCCAAAATGATGAGAAACGAGGCTAATTTTTTTTTCAAAATTTCAAAAAACATGGGCTATAACCTTTCGTTTTTGTCATTTCGTAATTTTTTTCAAATCTTTAAAAATGATGAAAAACGGCGCGCTATAGAATGCCGTACGATATGGGCTATAGCCCATGGTCCAAAATGATGAGAAACGAGGCTAACTTTTTTTTTCAAAATTTCAAAAAACATGGGCTATAACCTTTCGTTTTTGTCATTTCGTCATTTTTTTCAAATCTTCAAAAATTATGAAAAACGGCGCGCTATAGTATGCCGTACGATATGGGCTATAGCCCATGGTCCAAAATGATGAGAAACGAGGCTAACTTTTTTTTTCAAAATTTCAAAAAACATGGGCTATAACCTTTCGTTTTTGTCATTTCGTCATTTTTTCAAATCTTCAAAAATGATGAAAACGGCGCGCTATAGTATGCCGTACGATATGGGCTATAGCCCATGGTCCAAAATGATGAGAAACGAGGCTAACTTTTTTTTTCAAAATTTCAAAAAACATGGGCTATAACCTTTCGTTTTTGTCATTTCGTCATTTTTTTCAAATCTTTAAAAATGATGAAAAACGGCGCGCTATAGAATGCCGTACGATATGGGCTATAGCCCATGGTCCAAAATGATGAGAAACGAGGCTAACTTTTTTTTTCAAAATTTCAAAAAACATGGGCTATAACCTTTCGTTTTTGTCATTTCGTCATTTTTTTCAAATCTTTAAAAATGATGAAAAACGGCGCGCTATAGTATGCCGTACGATATGGGCTATAGCCCATGGTCCAAAATGATGAGAAACGAGGCTAACTTTTTTTTTCAAAATTTCAAAAAACATGGGCTATAACCTTTCGTTTTTGTCATTTTGTCATTTTTTTCAAATCTTCAAAAATGATGAAAAACGGCGCGCTATAGTATGCCGTACGATATGGGCTATAGCCCATGGTCCAAAATGATGAGAAACGAGGCTAACTTTTTTTTTCAAAATTTCAAAAAACATGGGCTATAACCTTTCGTTTTTGTTATTTTGTCATTTTTTTCAAATCTTCAAAAATGATGAAAAACGGCGCGCTATAGTATGCCGTACGATATGGGCTATAGCCCATGGTCCAAAATGATGAGAAACGAGGCTAACTTTTTTTTTCAAAATTTCAAAAAACATGGGCTATAACCTTTCGTTTTTGTCATTTCGTCATTTTTTTCAAATCTTCAAAAATGATGAAAAACGGCGCGCTATAGTATGCCGTACGATATGGGCTATAGCCCATGGTCCAAAATGATGAGAAACGAGGCTAACTTTTTTTTTCAAAATTTCAAAAAACATGGGCTATAACCTTTCGTTTTTGTCATTTCGTCATTTTTTTCAAATCTTCAAAAATGATGAAAAACGGCGCGCTATAGTATGCCGTACGATATGGGCTATAGCCCATGGTCCAAAATGATGAGAAACGAGGCTAACTTTTTTTTTTGAAATTTCAAAAAACATGGGCTATAACCTTTCGTTTTTGTCATTTCGTCATTTTTTTCAAATCTTTAAAAATGATGAAAAACGGCGCGCTATAGAATGCCGTACGATATGGGCTATAGCCCATGGTCCAAAATGATGAGAAACGAGGCTAACTTTTTTTTTCAAAATTTCAAAAAACATGGGCTATAACCTTTCGTTTTGTCATTTTGTCATTTTTTTCAAATCTTCAAAAATGATGAAAAACGGCGCGCTATAGTATGCCGTACGATATGGGCTATAGCCCATGGTCCAAAATGATGAGAAACGAGGCTAATTTTTTTTTCAAAATTTCAAAAAACATGGGCTATAACCTTTCGTTTTTGTCATTTCGTAATTTTTTTCAAATCTTTAAAAATGATGAAAAACGGCGCGCTATAGAATGCCGTACGATATGGGCTATAGCCCATGGTCCAAAATGATGAGAAACGAGGCTAACTTTTTTTTTCAAAATTTCAAAAAACATGGGCTATAACCTTTCGTTTTTGTCATTTCGTCATTTTTTTCAAATCTTCAAAAATTATGAAAAACGGCGCGCTATAGTATGCCGTACGATATGGGCTATAGCCCATGGTCCAAAATGATGAGAAACGAGGCTAACTTTTTTTTTCAAAATTTCAAAAAACATGGGCTATAACCTTTCGTTTTTGTCATTTCGTCATTTTTTCAAATCTTCAAAAATGATGAAAACGGCGCGCTATAGTATGCCGTACGATATGGGCTATAGCCCATGGTCCAAAATGATGAGAAACGAGGCTAACTTTTTTTTTCAAAATTTCAAAAAACATGGGCTATAACCTTTCGTTTTTGTCATTTCGTCATTTTTTTCAAATCTTTAAAAATGATGAAAAACGGCGCGCTATAGAATGCCGTACGATATGGGCTATAGCCCATGGTCCAAAATGATGAGAAACGAGGCTAACTTTTTTTTTCAAAATTTCAAAAAACATGGGCTATAACCTTTCGTTTTTGTCATTTCGTCATTTTTTTCAAATCTTTAAAAATGATGAAAAACGGCGCGCTATAGTATGCCGTACGATATGGGCTATAGCCCATGGTCCAAAATGATGAGAAACGAGGCTAACTTTTTTTTTCAAAATTTCAAAAAACATGGGCTATAACCTTTCGTTTTTGTCATTTTGTCATTTTTTTCAAATCTTCAAAAATGATGAAAAACGGCGCGCTATAGTATGCCGTACGATATGGGCTATAGCCCATGGTCCAAAATGATGAGAAACGAGGCTAACTTTTTTTTTCAAAATTTCAAAAAACATGGGCTATAACCTTTCGTTTTTGTTATTTTGTCATTTTTTTCAAATCTTCAAAAATGATGAAAAACGGCGCGCTATAGTATGCCGTACGATATGGGCTATAGCCCATGGTCCAAAATGATGAGAAACGAGGCTAACTTTTTTTTTCAAAATTTCAAAAAACATGGGCTATAACCTTTCGTTTTTGTCATTTCGTCATTTTTTTCAAATCTTCAAAAATGATGAAAAACGGCGCGCTATAGTATGCCGTACGATATGGGCTATAGCCCATGGTCCAAAATGATGAGAAACGAGGCTAACTTTTTTTTTCAAAATTTCAAAAAACATGGGCTATAACCTTTCGTTTTTGTCATTTCGTCATTTTTTTCAAATCTTCAAAAATGATGAAAAACGGCGCGCTATAGTATGCCGTACGATATGGGCTATAGCCCATGGTCCAAAATGATGAGAAACGAGGCTAACTTTTTTTTTTGAAATTTCAAAAAACATGGGCTATAACCTTTCGTTTTTGTCATTTCGTCATTTTTTTCAAATCTTTAAAAATGATGAAAAACGGCGCGCTATAGAATGCCGTACGATATGGGCTATAGCCCATGGTCCAAAATGATGAGAAACGAGGCTAACTTTTTTTTTCAAAATTTCAAAAAACATGGGCTATAACCTTTCGTTTTGTCATTTTGTCATTTTTTTCAAATCTTCAAAAATGATGAAAAACGGCGCGCTATAGTATGCCGTACGATATGGGCTATAGCCCATGGTCCAAAATGATGAGAAACGAGGCTAATTTTTTTTTTCAAAATTTCAAAAAACATGGGCTATAACCTTTCGTTTTTGTCATTTCGTCATTTTTTTCAAATCTTCAAAAATGATGAAAAACGGCGCGCTATAGTATGCCGTACGATATGGGCTATAGCCCATGGTCCAAAATGATGAGAAACGAGGCTAACTTTTTTTTTCAAAATTTCAAAAAACATGGGCTATAACCTTTCGTTTTTGTCATTTCGTAATTTTTTTCAAATCTTTAAAAATTATGAAAAACGGCGCGCTATAGAATGCCGTACGATATGGGCTATAGCCCATGGTCCAAAATGATGAGAAACGAGGCTAACTTTTTTTTTCAAAATTTCAAAAAACATGGGCTATAACCTTTCGTTTTTGTCATTTTGTCATTTTTTCAAATCTTCAAAAATGATGAAAAACGGCGCGCTATAGTATGCCGTACGATATGGGCTATAGCCCATGGTCCAAAATGATGAGAAACGAGGCTAACTTTTTTTTTCAAAATTTCAAAAAACATGGGCTATAACCTTTCGTTTTTGTCATTTCGTATTTTTTTCAAATCTTTAAAAATGATGAAAAACGGCGCGCTATAGAATGCCGTACGATATGGGCTATAGCCTATGGTCCAAAATGATGAGAAACGAGGCTAACTTTTTTTTTCAAAATTTCAAAAAACATGGGCTATAACCTTTCGTTTTTGTCATTTCGTCATTTTTTTCAAATCTTCAAAAATGATGAAAAACGGCGCGCTATAGTATGCCGTACGATATGGGCTATAGCCCATGGTCCAAAATGATGAGAAACGAGGCTAACTTTTTTTTTCAAAATTTCAAAAAACATGGGCTATAACCTTTCGTTTTTGTCATTTCGTCATTTTTTTCAAAACTTCAAAAATGATGAAAAACGGCGCGCTATAGTATGCCGTACGATATGGGCTATAGCCCATGGTCCAAAATGATGAGAAACGAGGCTAACTTTTTTTTTCAAAATTTCAAAAAACATGGGCTATAACCTTTCGTTTTTGTCATTTCGTCATTTTTTTCAAATCTTCAAAAATGATGAAAAACGGCGCGCTATAGTATGCCGTATGATATGGGCTATAGCCCATGGTCCAAAATGATGAGAAACGAGGCTAACTTTTTTTTTCAAAATTTCAAAAAACATGGGATATAACCTTTCGTTTTTGTCATTTCGTCATTTTTTTCAAATCTTCAAAAATGATGAAAAACGGCGCGCTATAGTATGCCGTACGATATGGGCTATAGCCCATGGTCCAAAATGATGAGAAACGAGGCTAACTTTTTTTTTCAAAATTTCAAAAAACATGGGCTATAACCTTTCGTTTTTGTCATTTCGTATTTTTTTCAAATCTTTAAAAATGATGAAAAACGGCGCGCTATAGAATGCCGTACGATATGGGCTATAGCCCATGGTCCAAAATGATGAGAAACGAGGCTAACTTTTTTTTTCAAAATTTCAAAAAACATGGGCTATAACCTTTCGTTTTTGTCATTTTGTCATTTTTTTCAAATCTTCAAAAATGATGAAAAACGGCGCGCTATTGTATGCCGTACGATATGGGCTATAGCCCATGGTCCAAAATGATGAGAAACGAGGCTAACTTTTTTTTTCAAAATTTCAAAAAACATGGGCTATAACCTTTCGTTTTTGTCATTTTGTCATTTTTTTCAAATCTTCAAAAATGATGAAAAACGGCGCGCTATAGTATGCCGTACGATATGGGCTATAGCCCATGGTCCAAAATGATGAGAAACGAGGCTAACTTTTTTTTTCAAAATTTCAAAAAACATGGGCTATAACCTTTCGTTTTTGTCATTTCGTCATTTTTTTCAAATCTTCAAAAATGATGAAAAACGGCGCACTATAGTATGCCGTACGATATGGGCTATAGCCCATGGTCCAAAATGATGAGAAACGAGGCTAACTTTTTTTTTCAAAATTTCAAAAAACATGGGCTATAACCTTTCGTTTTTGTCATTTCGTCATTTTTTTCAAATCTTCAAAAATGATGAAAAACGGCGCGCTATAGTATGCCGTACGATATGGGCTATAGCCCATGGTCCAAAATGATGAGAAACGAGGCTAACTTTTTTTTTCAAAATTTCAAAAAACATGGGCTATAACCTTTCGTTTTTGTCATTTCGTATTTTTTTCAAATCTTTAAAAATGATGAAAAACGGCGCGCTATAGAATGCCGTACGATATGGGCTATAGCCCATGGTCCAAAATGATGAGAAACGAGGCTAACTTTTTTTTCAAAATTTCAAAAAACATGGGCTATAACCTTTCGTTTTTGTCATTTTGTCATTTTTTTCAAATCTTCAAAAATGATGAAAAACGGCGCGCTATAGTATGCCGTACGATATGGGCTATAGCCCATGGTCCAAAATGATGAGAAACGAGGCTAACTTTTTTTTTCAAAATTTCAAAAAACATGGGCTATAACCTTTCGTTTTTGTCATTTCGTCATTTTTTTCAAATCTTCAAAAATGATGAAAAACGGCGCGCTATAGTATGCCGTACGATATGGGCTATAGCCCATGGTCCAAAATGATGAGAAACGAGGCTAACTTTTTTTTTCAAAATTTCAAAAAACATGGGCTATAACCTTTCGTTTTTGTCATTTCGTATTTTTTTCAAATCTTTAAAAATGATGAAAAACGGCGCGCTATAGAATGCCGTACGATATGGGCTATAGCCCATGGTCCAAAATGATGAGAAACGAGGCTAACTTTTTTTTTCAAAATTTCAAAAAACATGGGCTATAACCTTTCGTTTTTGTCATTTTGTCATTTTTTTCAAATCTTCAAAAATGATGAAAAACGGCGCGCTATTGTATGCCGTACGATATGGGCTATAGCCCATGGTCCAAAATGATGAGAAACGAGGCTAACTTTTTTTTTCAAAATTTCAAAAAACATGGGCTATAACCTTTCGTTTTTGTCATTTTGTCATTTTTTTCAAATCTTCAAAAATGATGAAAAACGGCGCGCTATAGTATGCCGTACGATATGGGCTATAGCCCATGGTCCAAAATGATGAGAAACGAGGCTAACTTTTTTTTTCAAAATTTCAAAAAACATGGGCTATAACCTTTCGTTTTTGTTATTTTGTCATTTTTTTCAAATCTTCAAAAATGATGAAAAACGGCGCGCTATAGTATGCCGTACGATATGGGCTATAGCCCATGGTCCAAAATGATGAGAAACGAGGCTAACTTTTTTTTTCAAAATTTCAAAAAACATGGGCTATAACCTTTCGTTTTTGTCATTTCGTCATTTTTTTCAAATCTTCAAAAATGATGAAAAACGGCGCGCTATAGTATGCCGTACGATATGGGCTATAGCCCATGGTCCAAAATGATGAGAAACGAGGCTAACTTTTTTTTTCAAAATTTCAAAAAACATGGGCTATAACCTTTCGTTTTTGTCATTTCGTCATTTTTTTCAAATCTTCAAAAATGATGAAAACGGCGCGCTATAGTATGCCGTACGATATGGGCTATAGCCCATGGTCCAAAATGATGAGAAACGAGGCTAACTTTTTTTTTCAAAATTTCAAAAAACATGGGCTATAACCTTTCGTTTTTGTCATTTCGTCATTTTTTTCAAATCTTTAAAAATGATGAAAAACGGCGCGCTATAGAATGCCGTACGATATGGGCTATAGCCCATGGTCCAAAATGATGAGAAACGAGGCTAACTTTTTTTTTCAAAATTTCAAAAAACATGGGCTATAACCTTTCGTTTTTGTCATTTCGTAATTTTTTTCAAATCTTCAAAAATGATGAAAACGGCGCGCTATAGTATGCCGTACGATATGGGCTATAGCCCATGGTCCAAAATGATGAGAAACGAGGCTAACTTTTTTTTTCAAAATTTCAAAAAACATGGGCTATAACCTTTCGTTTTTGTCATTTCGTAATTTTTTTCAAATCTTTAAAAATGATGAAAAACGGCGCGCTATAGTATGCCGTACGATATGGGCTAAAGCCCATGGTCCAAAATGATGAGAAACGAGGCTAACTTTTTTTTTCAAAATTTCAAAAAACATGGGCTATAACCTTTCGTTTTTGTCATTTTGTCATTTTTTTCAAATCTTCAAAAATGATGAAAAACGGCGCGCTATAGTATGCCGTACGATATGGGCTATAGCCCATGGTCCAAAATGATGAGAAACGAGGCTAACTTTTTTTTTCAAAATTTCAAAAAACATGGGCTATAACCTTTCGTTTTTGTTATTTTGTAATTTTTTTCAAATCTTCAAAAATGATGAAAAACGGCGCGCTATAGTATGCCGTACGATATGGGCTATAGCCCATGGTCCAAAATGATGAGAAACGAGGCTAACTTTTTTTTTCAAAATTTCAAAAAACATGGGCTATAACCTTTCGTTTTTGTCATTTTGTCATTTTTTTCAAATCTTCAAAAATGATGAAAAACGGCGCGCTATAGTATGCCGTACGATATGGGCTATAGCCCATGGTCCAAAATGATGAGAAACGAGGCTAACCTTTTTTTTCAAAATTTCAAAAAACATGGGCTATAACCTTTCGTTTTTGTCATTTCGTCATTTTTTTCAAATCTTCAAAAATGATGAAAAACGGCGCGCTATAGTATGCCGTACGATATGGGCTATAGCCCATGGTCCAAAATGATGAGAAACGAGGCTAACTTTTTTTTTCAAAATTTCAAAAAACATGGGCTATAACCTTTCGTTTTTGTCATTTCGTCATTTTTTTCAAATCTTCAAAAATGATGAAAAACGGCGCGCTATAGTATGCCGTACGATATGGGCTATAGCCCATGGTCCAAAATGATGAGAAACGAGGCTAACTTTTTTTTTTGAAATTTCAAAAAACATGGGCTATAACCTTTCGTTTTTGTCATTTCGTCATTTTTTTCAAATCTTTAAAAATGATGAAAAACGGCGCGCTATAGAATGCCGTACGATATGGGCTATAGCCCATGGTCCAAAATGATGAGAAACGAGGCTAACTTTTTTTTTCAAAATTTCAAAAAACATGGGCTATAACCTTTCGTTTTGTCATTTTGTCATTTTTTTCAAATCTTCAAAAATGATGAAAAACGGCGCGCTATAGTATGCCGTACGATATGGGCTATAGCCCATGGTCCAAAATGATGAGAAACGAGGCTAACTTTTTTTTTCAAAATTTCAAAAAACATGGGCTATAACCTTTCGTTTTTGTCATTTCGTCATTTTTTTCAAATCTTCAAAAATGATGAAAAACGGCGCGCTATAGTATGCCGTACGATATGGGCTATAGCCCATGGTCCAAAATGATGAGAAACGAGGCTAACTTTTTTTTTCAAAATTTCAAAAAACATGGGCTATAACCTTTCGTTTTTGTCATTTCGTAATTTTTTTCAAATCTTTAAAAATTATGAAAAACGGCGCGCTATAGAATGCCGTACGATATGGGCTATAGCCCATGGTCCAAAATGATGAGAAACGAGGCTAACTTTTTTTTTCAAAATTTCAAAAAACATGGGCTATAACCTTTCGTTTTTGTCATTTTGTCATTTTTTCAAATCTTCAAAAATGATGAAAAACGGCGCGCTATAGTATGCCGTACGATATGGGCTATAGCCCATGGTCCAAAATGATGAGAAACGAGGCTAACTTTTTTTTTCAAAATTTCAAAAAACATGGGCTATAACCTTTCGTTTTTGTCATTTCGTCATTTTTTTCAAATCTTCAAAAATGATGAAAAACGGCGCGCTATAGTATGCCGTACGATATGGGCTATAGCCCATGGTCCAAAATGATGAGAAACGAGGCTAACTTTTTTTTTCAAAATTTCAAAAAACATGGGCTATAACCTTTCGTTTTTGTCATTTCGTATTTTTTTCAAATCTTTAAAAATGATGAAAAACGGCGCGCTATAGAATGCCGTACGATATGGGCTATAGCCTATGGTCCAAAATGATGAGAAACGAGGCTAACTTTTTTTTTCAAAATTTCAAAAAACATGGGCTATAACCTTTCGTTTTTGTCATTTCGTCATTTTTTTCAAATCTTCAAAAATGATGAAAAACGGCGCGCTATAGTATGCCGTACGATATGGGCTATAGCCCATGGTCCAAAATGATGAGAAACGAGGCTAACTTTTTTTTTCAAAATTTCAAAAAACATGGGCTATAACCTTTCGTTTTTGTCATTTCGTCATTTTTTTCAAATCTTCAAAAATGATGAAAAACGGCGCGCTATAGTATGCCGTACGATATGGGCTATAGCCCATGGTCCAAAATGATGAGAAACGAGGCTAACTTTTTTTTTCAAAATTTCAAAAAACATGGGCTATAACCTTTCGTTTTTGTCATTTCGTCATTTTTTTCAAATCTTCAAAAATGATGAAAAACGGCGCGCTATAGTATGCCGTACGATATGGGCTATAGCCCATGGTCCAAAATGATGAGAAACGAGGCTAACTTTTTTTTTCAAAATTTCAAAAAACATGGGCTATAACCTTTCGTTTTTGTCATTTCGTAATTTTTTTTCAAATCTTTAAAAATTATGAAAAACGGCGCGCTATAGAATGCCGTACGATATGGGCTATAGCCCATGGTCCAAAATGATGAGAAACGAGGCTAACTTTTTTTTTCAAAATTTCAAAAAACATGGGCTATAACCTTTCGTTTTTGTCATTTTGTCATTTTTTCAAATCTTCAAAAATGATGAAAAACGGCGCGCTATAGTATGCCGTACGATATGGGCTATAGCCCATGGTCCAAAATGATGAGAAACGAGGCTAACTTTTTTTTTCAAAATTTCAAAAAACATGGGCTATAACCTTTCGTTTTTGTCATTTCGTCATTTTTTTCAAATCTTCAAAAATGATGAAAAACGGCGCGCTATAGTATGCCGTACGATATGGGCTATAGCCCATGGTCCAAAATGATGAGAAACGAGGCTAACTTTTTTTTTCAAAATTTCAAAAAACATGGGCTATAACCTTTCGTTTTTGTCATTTCGTATTTTTTTCAAATCTTTAAAAATGATGAAAAACGGCGCGCTATAGAATGCCGTACGATATGGGCTATAGCCTATGGTCCAAAATGATGAGAAACGAGGCTAACTTTTTTTTTCAAAATTTCAAAAAACATGGGCTATAACCTTTCGTTTTTGTCATTTTGTCATTTTTTTCAAATCTTCAAAAATGATGAAAAACGGCGCGCTATAGTATGCCGTACGATATGGGCTATAGCCCATGGTCCAAAATGATGAGAAACGAGGCTAACTTTTTTTTTCAAAATTTCAAAAAACATGGGCTATAACCTTTCGTTTTTGTCATTTCGTCATTTTTTTCAAATCTTCAAAAATGATGAAAAACGGCGCGCTATAGTATGCCGTACGATATGGGCTATAGCCCATGGTCCAAAATGATGAGAAACGAGGCTAACTTTTTTTTTCAAAATTTCAAAAAACATGGGCTATAACCTTTCGTTTTTGTCATTTCGTCATTTTTTCAAATCTTCAAAAATGATGAAAAACGGCGCGCTATAGTATGCCGTACGATATGGGCTATAGCCCATGGTCCAAAATGATGAGAAACGAGGCTAACTTTTTTTTTCAAAATTTCAAAAAACATGGGCTATAACCTTTCGTTTTTGTCATTTCGTATTTTTTTCAAATCTTTAAAAATGATGAAAAACGGCGCGCTATAGAATGCCGTACGATATGGGCTATAGCCCATGGTCCAAAATGATGAGAAACGAGGCTAACTTTTTTTTTCAAAATTTCAAAAAACATGGGCTATAACCTTTCGTTTTTGTCATTTTGTCATTTTTTTCAAATCTTCAAAAATGATGAAAAACGGCGCGCTATTGTATGCCGTACGATATGGGCTATAGCCCATGGTCCAAAATGATGAGAAACGAGGCTAACTTTTTTTTTCAAAATTTCAAAAAACATGGGCTATAACCTTTCGTTTTTGTCATTTCGTCATTTTTTTCAAATCTTCAAAAATGATGAAAAACGGCGCGCTATAGTATGCCGTACGATATGGGCTATAGCCCATGGTCCAAAATGATGAGAAACGAGGCTAACTTTTTTTTTCAAAATTTCAAAAAACATGGGCTATAACCTTTCGTTTTTGTCATTTCGTCATTTTTTTCAAATCTTCAAAAATGATGAAAAACGGCGCGCTATAGTATGCCGTACGATATGGGCTATAGCCCATGGTCCAAAATGATGAGAAACGAGGCTAACTTTTTTTTTCAAAATTTCAAAAAACATGGGCTATAACCTTTCGTTTTTGTCATTTCGTATTTTTTCAAATCTTTAAAAATGATGAAAAACGGCGCGCTATAGAATGCCGTACGATATGGGCTATAGCCTATGGTCCAAAATGATGAGAAACGAGGCTAACTTTTTTTTTCAAAATTTCAAAAAACATGGGCTATAACCTTTCGTTTTTGTCATTTTGTCATTTTTTTCAAATCTTCAAAAATGATGAAAAACGGCGCGCTATAGTATGCCGTACGATATGGGCTATAGCCCATGGTCCAAAATGATGAGAAACGAGGCTAACTTTTTTTTTCAAAATTTCAAAAAACATGGGCTATAACCTTTCGTTTTTGTCATTTCGTCATTTTTTTCAAATCTTCAAAAATGATGAAAAACGGCGCGCTATAGTATGCCGTACGATATGGGCTATAGCCCATGGTCCAAAATGATGAGAAACGAGGCTAACCTTTTTTTTCAAAATTTCAAAAAACATGGGCTATAACCTTTCGTTTTTGTCATTTCGTCATTTTTTCAAATCTTTAAAAATGATGAAAAACGGCGCGCTATAGAATGCCGTACGATATGGGCTATAGCCCATGGTCCAAAATGATGAGAAACGAGGCTAACCTTTTTTTTCAAAATTTCAAAAAACATGGGCTATAACCTTTCGTTTTTGTCATTTTGTCATTTTTTTCAAATCTTCAAAAATGATGAAAAACGGTGCGCTATAGTATGCCGTACGATATGGGCTATAGCCCATGGTCCAAAATGATGAGAAACGAGGCTAACTTTTTTTTTAAAAATTTCAAAAAACATGGGCTATAACCTTTCGTTTTTGTCATTTCGTCATTTTTTTCAAATTTTCAAAAATGATGAAAAACGGCGCGCTATAGTATGCCGTACGATATGGGCTATAGCCCATGGTCCAAAATGATGAGAAATGAGGCTAACTTTTTTTTTCAAAATTTCAAAAAACATGGGCTATAACCTTTCGTTTTTGTCATTTCGTCATTTTTTTCAAATCTTCAAAAATGATGAAAAACGGCGCGCTATAGTATGCCGTACGATATGGGCTATAGCCCATGGTCCAAAATGATGAGAAACGAGGCTAACTTTTTTTTTCAAAATTTCAAAAAACATGGGCTATAACCTTTCGTTTTTGTCATTTCGTCATTTTTTTCAAATCTTCAAAAATGATGAAAAACGGCGCGCTATAGTATGCCGTACGATATGGGCTATAGCCCATGGTCCAAAATGATGAGAAACGAGGCTAACTTTTTTTTTCAAAATTTCAAAAAACATGGGCTATAACCTTTCGTTTTTGTAATTTCGTATTTTTTTCAAATCTTTAAAAATGATGATAAACGGCGCGCTATAGAATGCCGTACGATATGGGCTATAGCCCATGGTCCAAAATGATGAGAAACGAGGCTAACTTTTTTTTTCAAAATTTCAAAAAACATGGGCTATAACCTTTCGTTTTTGTCATTTTGTCATTTTTTTCAAATCTTCAAAAATGATGAAAAACGGCGCGCTATAGTATGCCGTACGATATGGGCTATAGCCCATGGTCCAAAATGATGAGAAACGAGGCTAACTTTTTTTTTCAAAATTTCAAAAAACATGGGCTATAACCTTTCGTTTTTGTCATTTCGTCATTTTTTTCAAATCTTCAAAAATGATGAAAAACGGCGCACTATAGTATGCCGTACGATATGGGCTATAGCCCATGGTCCAAAATGATGAGAAACGAGGCTAACTTTTTTTTTCAAAATTTCAAAAAACATGGGCTATAACCTTTCGTTTTTGTCATTTCGTCATTTTTTTCAAATCTTCAAAAATGATGAAAAACGGCGCGCTATAGTATGCCGTACGATATGGGCTATAGCCCATGGTCCAAAATGATGAGAAACGAGGCTAACTTTTTTTTTCAAAATTTCAAAAAACATGGGCTATAACCTTTCGTTTTTGTCATTTCGTCATTTTTTTCAAATCTTCAAAAATGATGAAAAACGGCGCGCTATAGTATGCCGTACGATATGGGCTATAGCCCATGGTCCAAAATGATGAGAAACGAGGCTAACTTTTTTTTTCAAAATTTCAAAAAACATGGGCTATAACCTTTCGTTTTTGTCATTTCGTAATTTTTTTCAAATCTTTAAAAATTATGAAAAACGGCGCGCTATAGAATGCCGTACGATATGGGCTATAGCCCATGGTCCAAAATGATGAGAAACGAGGCTAACTTTTTTTTTCAAAATTTCAAAAAACATGGGCTATAACCTTTCGTTTTTGTCATTTTGTCATTTTTTCAAATCTTCAAAAATGATGAAAAACGGCGCGCTATAGTATGCCGTACGATATGGGCTATAGCCCATGGTCCAAAATGATGAGAAACGAGGCTAACTTTTTTTTTCAAAATTTCAAAAAACATGGGCTATAACCTTTCGTTTTTGTCATTTCGTCATTTTTTTCAAATCTTCAAAAATGATGAAAAACGGCGCGCTATAGTATGCCGTACGATATGGGCTATAGCCCATGGTCCAAAATGATGAGAAACGAGGCTAACTTTTTTTTTCAAAATTTCAAAAAACATGGGCTATAACCTTTCGTTTTTGTCATTTCGTATTTTTTTCAAATCTTTAAAAATGATGAAAAACGGCGCGCTATAGAATGCCGTACGATATGGGCTATAGCCTATGGTCCAAAATGATGAGAAACGAGGCTAACTTTTTTTTTCAAAATTTCAAAAAACATGGGCTATAACCTTTCGTTTTTGTCATTTTGTCATTTTTTTCAAATCTTCAAAAATGATGAAAAACGGCGCGCTATAGTATGCCGTACGATATGGGCTATAGCCCATGGTCCAAAATGATGAGAAACGAGGCTAACTTTTTTTTTCAAAATTTCAAAAAACATGGGCTATAACCTTTCGTTTTTGTCATTTCGTCATTTTTTTCAAATCTTCAAAAATGATGAAAAACGGCGCGCTATAGTATGCCGTACGATATGGGCTATAGCCCATGGTCCAAAATGATGAGAAACGAGGCTAACTTTTTTTTTCAAAATTTCAAAAAACATGGGCTATAACCTTTCGTTTTTGTCATTTCGTCATTTTTTCAAATCTTTAAAAATGATGAAAAACGGCGCGCTATAGAATGCCGTACGATATGGGCTATAGCCCATGGTCCAAAATGATGAGAAACGAGGCTAACCTTTTTTTTCAAAATTTCAAAAAACATGGGCTATAACCTTTCGTTTTTGTCATTTTGTCATTTTTTTCAAATCTTCAAAAATGATGAAAAACGGTGCGCTATAGTATGCCGTACGATATGGGCTATAGCCCATGGTCCAAAATGATGAGAAACGAGGCTAACTTTTTTTTTAAAAATTTCAAAAAACATGGGCTATAACCTTTCGTTTTTGTCATTTCGTCATTTTTTTCAAATTTTCAAAAATGATGAAAAACGGCGCGCTATAGTATGCCGTACGATATGGGCTATAGCCCATGGTCCAAAATGATGAGAAATGAGGCTAACTTTTTTTTTCAAAATTTCAAAAAACATGGGCTATAACCTTTCGTTTTTGTCATTTCGTCATTTTTTTCAAATCTTCAAAAATGATGAAAAACGGCGCGCTATAGTATGCCGTACGATATGGGCTATAGCCCATGGTCCAAAATGATGAGAAACGAGGCTAACTTTTTTTTTCAAAATTTCAAAAAACATGGGCTATAACCTTTCGTTTTTGTCATTTCGTCATTTTTTTCAAATCTTCAAAAATGATGAAAAACGGCGCGCTATAGTATGCCGTACGATATGGGCTATAGCCCATGGTCCAAAATGATGAGAAACGAGGCTAACTTTTTTTTTCAAAATTTCAAAAAACATGGGCTATAACCTTTCGTTTTTGTAATTTCGTATTTTTTTCAAATCTTTAAAAATGATGATAAACGGCGCGCTATAGAATGCCGTACGATATGGGCTATAGCCCATGGTCCAAAATGATGAGAAACGAGGCTAACTTTTTTTTTCAAAATTTCAAAAAACATGGGCTATAACCTTTCGTTTTTGTCATTTTGTCATTTTTTTCAAATCTTCAAAAATGATGAAAAACGGCGCGCTATAGTATGCCGTACGATATGGGCTATAGCCCATGGTCCAAAATGATGAGAAACGAGGCTAACTTTTTTTTTCAAAATTTCAAAAAACATGGGCTATAACCTTTCGTTTTTGTCATTTCGTCATTTTTTTCAAATCTTCAAAAATGATGAAAAACGGCGCACTATAGTATGCCGTACGATATGGGCTATAGCCCATGGTCCAAAATGATGAGAAACGAGGCTAACTTTTTTTTTCAAAATTTCAAAAAACATGGGCTATAACCTTTCGTTTTTGTCATTTCGTAATTTTTTTCAAATCTTTAAAAATGATGAAAAAAGGGCGCGCTATAGAATGCCGTACGATATGGGCTATAGCCCATGGTCCAAAATGATGAGAAACGAGGCTAACTTTTTTTTTCAAAATTTCAAATAACATGGGCTATAACCTTTCGTTTTTGTCATTTTGTCATTTTTTTCAAATCTTCAAAAATGATGAAAAACGGTGCGCTATAGTATGCCGTACGATATGGGCTATAGCCCATGGTCCAAAATGATGAGAAACGAGGCTAACTTTTTTTTTCAAAATTTCAAAAAACATGGGCTATAACCTTTCGTTTTTGTCATTTCGTCATTTTTTTCAAATCTTCAAAAATGATGAAAAACGGCGCGCTATAGTATGCCGTACGATATGGGCTATAGCCCATGGTCCAAAATGATGAGAAACGAGGCTAACTTTTTTTTTCAAAATTTCAAAAACATGGGCTATAACCTTTCGTTTTGTCATTTTGTCATTTTTTTCAAATCTTCAAAAATGATGAAAAACGGCGCGCTATAGTATGCCGTACGATATGGGCTATAGCCCATGGTCCAAAATGATGAGAAACGAGGCTAACTTTTTTTTTCAAAATTTCAAAAAACATGGCCTATAACCTTTCGTTTTTGTCATTTCGTCATTTTTTTCAAATCTTCAAAAATGATGAAAAACGGCGCGCTATAGTATGCCGTACGATATGGGCTATAGCCCATGGTCCAAAATGATGAGAAACGAGGCTAACTTTTTTTTTCAAAATTTCAAAAAACATGGGCTATAACCTTTCGTTTTTGTCATTTCGTCATTTTTTTCAAATCTTCAAAAATGATGAAAAACGGCGCGCTATAGTATGCCGTACGATATGGGCTATAGCCCATGGTCCAAAATGATGAGAAACGAGGCTAACTTTTTTTTTCAAAATTTCAAAAAACATGGGCTATAACCTTTCGTTTTTGTCATTTCGTAATTTTTTTCAAATCTTTAAAAATTATGAAAAACGGCGCGCTATAGAATGCCGTACGATATGGGCTATAGCCCATGGTCCAAAATGATGAGAAACGAGGCTAACCTTTTTTTTCAAAATTTCAAAAAACATGGGCTATAACCTTTCGTTTTTGTCATTTTGTCATTTTTTCAAATCTTCAAAAATGATGAAAAACGGCGCGCTATAGTATGCCGTACGATATGGGCTATAGCCCATGGTCCAAAATGATGAGAAACGAGGCTAACTTTTTTTTTCAAAATTTCAAAAAACATGGGCTATAACCTTTCGTTTTTGTCATTTCGTCATTTTTTTCAAATCTTCAAAAATGATGAAAAACGGCGCGCTATAGTATGCCGTACGATATGGGCTATAGCCCATGGTCCAAAATGATGAGAAACGAGGCTAACTTTTTTTTTCAAAATTTCAAAAAACATGGGCTATAACCTTTCGTTTTTGTCATTTCGTATTTTTTTCAAATCTTTAAAAATGATGAAAAACGGCGCGCTATAGAATGCCGTACGATATGGGCTATAGCCTATGGTCCAAAATGATGAGAAACGAGGCTAACTTTTTTTTTCAAAATTTCAAAAAACATGGGCTATAACCTTTCGTTTTTGTCATTTCGTCATTTTTTTCAAATCTTCAAAAATGATGAAAAACGGCGCGCTATAGTATGCCGTACGATATGGGCTATAGCCCATGGTCCAAAATGATGAGAAACGAGGCTAACTTTTTTTTTCAAAATTTCAAAAAACATGGGCTATAACCTTTCGTTTTTGTCATTTCGTCATTTTTTTCAAATCTTCAAAAATGATGAAAAACGGCGCGCTATAGTATGCCGTACGATATGGGCTATAGCCCATGGTCCAAAATGATGAGAAACGAGGCTAACTTTTTTTTTCAAAATTTCAAAAAACATGGGCTATAACCTTTCGTTTTTGTCATTTCGTAATTTTTTTCAAATCTTTAAAAATGATGAAAAAAGGGCGCGCTATAGAATGCCGTACGATATGGGCTATAGCCCATGGTCCAAAATGATGAGAAACGAGGCTAACTTTTTTTTTCAAAATTTCAAATAACATGGGCTATAACCTTTCGTTTTTGTCATTTTGTCATTTTTTTCAAATCTTCAAAAATGATGAAAAACGGTGCGCTATAGTATGCCGTACGATATGGGCTATAGCCCATGGTCCAAAATGATGAGAAACGAGGCTAACTTTTTTTTTCAAAATTTCAAAAAACATGGGCTATAACCTTTCGTTTTTGTCATTTCGTCATTTTTTTCAAATTTTCAAAAATGATGAAAAACGGCGCGCTATAGTATGCCGTACGATATGGGCTATAGCCCATGGTCCAAAATGATGAGAAACGAGGCTAACTTTTTTTTTCAAAATTTCAAAAAACATGGGCTATAACCTTTCGTTTTTGTCATTTCGTCATTTTTTTCAAATCTTCAAAAATGATGAAAAACGGCGCGCTATAGTATGCCGTACGATATGGGCTATAGCCCATGGTCCAAAATGATGAGAAACGAGGCTAACTTTTTTTTTCAAAATTTCAAAAACATGGGCTATAACCTTTCGTTTTGTCATTTTGTCATTTTTTTCAAATCTTCAAAAATGATGAAAAACGGCGCGCTATAGTATGCCGTACGATATGGGCTATAGCCCATGGTCCAAAATGATGAGAAACGAGGCTAACATTTTTTTTCAAAATTTCAAAAAACATGGCCTATAACCTTTCGTTTTTGTCATTTCGTCATTTTTTTCAAATCTTCAAAAATGATGAAAAACGGCGCGCTATAGTATGCCGTACGATATGGGCTATAGCCCATGGTCCAAAATGATGAGAAACGAGGCTAACTTTTTTTTTCAAAATTTCAAAAAACATGGGCTATAACCTTTCGTTTTTGTCATTTCGTCATTTTTTTCAAATCTTCAAAAATGATGAAAAACGGCGCGCTATAGTATGCCGTACGATATGGGCTATAGCCCATGGTCCAAAATGATGAGAAACGAGGCTAACTTTTTTTTTCAAAATTTCAAAAAAACATGGGCTATAACCTTTCGTTTTTGTCATTTTGTCATTTTTTTCAAATCTTCAAAAATGATGAAAAACGGCGCGCTATAGTATGCCGTACGATATGGGCTATAGCCCATGGTCCAAAATGATGAGAAACGAGGCTAACTTTTTTTTTCAAAATTTCAAAAAACATGGGCTATAACCCATCGTTTTTGTCATTTCGTCATTTTTTTCAAATCTTCAAAAATGATGAAAAACGGCGCGCTATAGTATGCCGTACGATATGGGCTATAGCCCATGGTCCAAAATGATGAGAAACGAGGCTAACTTTTTTTTTCAAAATTTCAAAAAACATGGGCTATAACCCATCGTTTTTGTCATTTCGTAATTTTTTTTAAATCTTTAAAAATTATGAAAAACGGCGCGCTATAGTATGCCGTACGATATGGGCTATAGCCCATGGTCCAAAATGATGAGAAACGAGGCTAACTTTTTTTTTCAAAATTTCAAAAAACATGGGCTATAACCTTTCGTTTTTGTCATTTTGTCATTTTTTTCAAATCTTCAAAAATGATGAAAAACGGCGCGCTATAGTATGCCGTACGATATGGGCTATAGCCCATGGTCCAAAATGATGAGAAACGAGGCTAACTTTTTTTTTCAAAATTTCAAAAAACATGGGCTATAACCCATCGTTTTTGTCATTTCGTCATTTTTTTCAAATCTTCAAAAATGATGAAAAACGGCGCGCTATAGTATGCCGTACGATATGGGCTATAGCCCATGGTCCAAAATGATGAGAAACGAGGCTAACTTTTTTTTTCAAAATTTCAAAAAACATGGGCTATAACCCATCGTTTTTGTCATTTCGTAATTTTTTTCAAATCTTTAAAAATTATGAAAAACGGCGCGCTATAGTATGCCGTACGATATGGGCTATAGCCCATGGTCCAAAATGATGAGAAACGAGGCTAACTTTTTTTTTCAAAATTTCAAAAAACATGGGCTATAACCTTTCGTTTTTGTCATTTCGTCATTTTTTTTAAATCTTCAAAAATGATGAAAAACGGCGCGCTATAGTATGCCGTACGATATGGGCTATAGCCCATGGTCCAAAATGATGAGAAACGAGGCTAACTTTTTTTTTCAAAATTTCAAAAAACATGGGCTATAACCTTTCGTTTTTGTCATTTCGTAATTTTTTTCAAATCTTTAAAAATGATGAAAAACGGCGCGCTATAGAATGCCGTACGATATGGGCTATAGCCCATGGTCCAAAATGATGAGAAACGAGGCTAACTTTTTTTTTCAAAATTTCAAAAAACATGGGCTATAACCTTTCGTTTTTGTCATTTCGTCATTTTTTTCAAATCTTCAAAAATGATGAAAAACGGCGCGCTATAGTATGCCGTACGATATGGGCTATAGCCCATGGTCCAAAATGATGAGAAACGAGGCTAACTTTTTTTTTCAAAATTTCAAAAAACATGGGCTATAACCTTTCGTTTTTGTCATTTCGTCATTTTTTTCAAATCTTCAAAAATGATGAAAACGGCGCGCTATAGTATGCCGTACGATATGGGCTATAGCCCATGGTCCAAAATGATGAGAAACGAGGCTAACTTTTTTTTTCAAAATTTCAAAAAACATGGGCTATAACCTTTCGTTTTGTCATTTTGTCATTTTTTTCAAATCTTCAAAAATGATGAAAAACGGCGCGCTATAGTATGCCGTACGATATGGGCTATAGCCCATGGTCCAAAATGATGAGAAACGAGGCTAACTTTTTTTTTTCAAAATTTCAAAAAACATGGGCTATAACCTTTCGTTTTTGTCATTTCGTCATTTTTTTCAAATCTTCAAAAATGATGAAAAACGGCGCGCTATAGTATGCCGTACGATATGGGCTATAGCCCATGGTCCAAAATGATGAGAAACGAGGCTAACTTTTTTTTTCAAAATTTCAAAAAACATGGGCTATAACCTTTCGTTTTTGTCATTTCGTAATTTTTTTCAAATCTTTAAAAATTATGAAAAACGGCGCGCTATAGAATGCCGTACGATATGGGCTATAGCCCATGGTCCAAAATGATGAGAAACGAGGCTAACTTTTTTTTTCAAAATTTCAAAAAACATGGGCTATAACCTTTCGTTTTTGTCATTTTGTCATTTTTTCAAATCTTCAAAAATGATGAAAAACGGCGCGCTATAGTATGCCGTACGATATGGGCTATAGCCCATGGTCCAAAATGATGAGAAACGAGGCTAACTTTTTTTTTCAAAATTTCAAAAAACATGGGCTATAACCTTTCGTTTTTGTCATTTCGTCATTTTTTTCAAATCTTCAAAAATGATGAAAAACGGCGCGCTATAGAATGCCGTACGATATGGGCTATAGCCTATGGTCCAAAATGATGAGAAACGAGGCTAACTTTTTTTTTCAAAATTTCAAAAAACATGGGCTATAACCTTTCGTTTTTGTCATTTCGTCATTTTTTTCAAATCTTCAAAAATGATGAAAAACGGCGCGCTATAGTATGCCGTACGATATGGGCTATAGCCCATGGTCCAAAATGATGAGAAACGAGGCTAACTTTTTTTTTCAAAATTTCAAAAAACATGGGCTATAACCTTTCGTTTTTGTCATTTCGTCATTTTTTTCAAATCTTCAAAAATGATGAAAAACGGCGCGCTATAGTATGCCGTACGATATGGGCTATAGCCCATGGTCCAAAATGATGAGAAACGAGGCTAACTTTTTTTTTCAAAATTTCAAAAAACATGGGCTATAACCTTTCGTTTTTGTCATTTCGTCATTTTTTTCAAATCTTCAAAAATGATGAAAAACGGCGCGCTATAGTATGCCGTACGATATGGGCTATAGCCCATGGTCCAAAATGATGAGAAACGAGGCTAACTTTTTTTTTCAAAATTTCAAAAAACATGGGCTATAACCTTTCGTTTTTGTCATTTCGTATTTTTTTCAAATCTTTAAAAATGATGAAAAACGGCGCGCTATAGAATGCCGTACGATATGGGCTATAGCCCATGGTCCAAAATGATGAGAAACGAGGCTAACTTTTTTTTTCAAAATTTCAAAAAACATGGGCTATAACCTTTCGTTTTTGTCATTTTGTCATTTTTTTCAAATCTTCAAAAATGATGAAAAACGGCGCGCTATTGTATGCCGTACGATATGGGCTATAGCCCATGGTCCAAAATGATGAGAAACGAGGCTAACTTTTTTTTTCAAAATTTCAAAAAACATGGGCTATAACCTTTCGTTTTTGTCATTTCGTCATTTTTTTCAAATCTTCAAAAATGATGAAAAACGGCGCGCTATAGTATGCCGTACGATATGGGCTATAGCCCATGGTCCAAAATGATGAGAAACGAGGCTAACTTTTTTTTTCAAAATTTCAAAAAACATGGGCTATAACCTTTCGTTTTTGTCATTTCGTCATTTTTTTCAAATCTTCAAAAATGATGAAAAACGGCGCACTATAGTATGCCGTACGATATGGGCTATAGCCCATGGTCCAAAATGATGAGAAACGAGGCTAACTTTTTTTTTCAAAATTTCAAAAAACATGGGCTATAACCTTTCGTTTTTGTCATTTCGTCATTTTTTTCAAATCTTCAAAAATGATGAAAAACGGCGCGCTATAGTATGCCGTACGATATGGGCTATAGCCCATGGTCCAAAATGATGAGAAACGAGGCTAACTTTTTTTTTCAAAATTTCAAAAAACATGGGCTATAACCTTTCGTTTTTGTCATTTCGTCATTTTTTTCAAATCTTCAAAAATGATGAAAAACGGCGCGCTATAGTATGCCGTACGATATGGGCTATAGCCCATGGTCCAAAATGATGAGAAACGAGGCTAACTTTTTTTTTCAAAATTTCAAAAAACATGGGCTATAACCTTTCGTTTTTGTCATTTCGTCATTTTTTTCAAATCTTCAAAAATGATGAAAAACGGCGCGCTATAGTATGCCGTACGATATGGGCTATAGCCCATGGTCCAAAATGATGAGAAACGAGGCTAACTTTTTTTTTCAAAATTTCAAAAAACATGGGCTATAACCTTTCGTTTTTGTCATTTCGTATTTTTTTTAAATCTTTAAAAATGATGAAAAACGGCGCGCTATAGAATGCCGTACGATATGGGCTATAGCCCATGGTCCAAAATGATGAGAAACGAGGCTAACTTTTTTTTTCAAAATTTCAAAAAACATGGGCTATAACCTTTCGTTTTTGTCATTTTGTCATTTTTTTCAAATCTTCAAAAATGATGAAAAACGGCGCGCTATTGTATGCCGTACGATATGGGCTATAGCCCATGGTCCAAAATGATGAGAAACGAGGCTAACTTTTTTTTTCAAAATTTCAAAAAACATGGGCTATAACCTTTCGTTTTTGTCATTTCGTCATTTTTTTCAAATCTTCAAAAATGATGAAAAACGGCGCGCTATAGTATGCCGTACGATATGGGCTATAGCCCATGGTCCAAAATGATGAGAAACGAGGCTAACTTTTTTTTTCAAAATTTCAAAAAACATGGGCTATAACCTTTCGTTTTTGTCATTTCGTCATTTTTTTCAAATCTTCAAAAATGATGAAAAACGGCGCACTATAGTATGCCGTACGATATGGGCTATAGCCCATGGTCCAAAATGATGAGAAACGAGGCTAACCTTTTTTTTCAAAATTTCAAAAAACATGGGCTATAACCTTTCGTTTTTGTCATTTCGTCATTTTTTTCAAATCTTCAACAATGATGAAAAACGGCGCGCTATAGTATGCCGTACGATATGGGCTATAGCCCATGGTCCAAAATGATGAGAAACGAGGCTAACTTTTTTTTTCAAAATTTCAAAAAACATGGGCTATAACCTTTCGTTTTTGTCATTTCGTATTTTTTTCAAATCTTTAAAAATGATGAAAAACGGCGCGCTATAGAATGCCGTACGATATGGGCTATAGCCCATGGTCCAAAATGATGAGAAACGAGGCTAACTTTTTTTTTCAAAATTTCAAAAAACATGGGCTATAACCTTTCGTTTTTGTCATTTTGTCATTTTTTTCAAATCTTCAAAAATGATGAAAAACGGCGCGCTATAGTATGCCGTACGATATGGGCTATAGCCCATGGTCCAAAATGATGAGAAACGAGGCTAACTTTTTTTTTCAAAATTTCAAAAAACATGGGCTATAACCTTTCGTTTTTGTCATTTCGTCATTTTTTTCAAATCTTCAAAAATGATGAAAAACGGCGCGCTATAGTATGCCGTACGATATGGGCTATAGCCCATGGTCCAAAATGATGAGAAACGAGGCTAACTTTTTTTTTCAAAATTTCAAAAAACATGGGCTATAACCTTTCGTTTTTGTCATTTCGTATTTTTTTCAAATCTTTAAAAATGATGAAAAACGGCGCGCTATAGAATGCCGTACGATATGGGCTATAGCCCATGGTCCAAAATGATGAGAAACGAGGCTAACTTTTTTTTTCAAAATTTCAAAAAACATGGGCTATAACCTTTCGTTTTTGTCATTTTGTCATTTTTTTCAAATTTTCAAAAATGATGAAAAACGGCGCGCTATTGTATGCCGTACGATATGGGCTATAGCCCATGGTCCAAAATGATGAGAAACGAGGCTAACTTTTTTTTTCAAAATTTCAAAAAACATGGGCTATAACCTTTCGTTTTTGTCATTTCGTCATTTTTTTCAAATCTTCAAAAATGATGAAAAACGGCGCGCTATAGTATGCCGTACGATATGGGCTATAGCCCATGGTCCAAAATGATGAGAAACGAGGCTAACTTTTTTTTTCAAAATTTCAAAAAACATGGGCTATAACCTTTCGTTTTTGTCATTTCGTCATTTTTTTCAAATCTTCAAAAATGATGAAAAACGGCGCACTATAGTATGCCGTACGATATGGGCTATAGCCCATGGTCCAAAATGATGAGAAACGAGGCTAACTTTTTTTTTCAAAATTTCAAAAAACATGGGCTATAACCTTTCGTTTTTGTCATTTCGTCATTTTTTTCAAATCTTCAAAAATGATGAAAAACGGCGCGCTATAGTATGCCGTACGATATGGGCTATAGCCCATGGTCCAAAATGATGAGAAACGAGGCTAACTTTTTTTTTCAAAATTTCAAAAAACATGGGCTATAACCTTTCGTTTTTGTCATTTTGTCATTTTTTTCAAATCTTCAAAAATGATGAAAAACGGCGCGCTATAGTATGCCGTACGATATGGGCTATAGCCCATGGTCCAAAATGATGAGAAACGAGGCTAACTTTTTTTTTCAAAATTTCAAAAAACATGGGCTATAACCTTTCGTTTTTGTCATTTCGTCATTTTTTTCAAATCTTCAAAAAAGATGAAAAACGGCGCGCTATAGTATGCCGTACGATATGGGCTATAGCCCATGGTCCAAAATGATGAGAAACGAGGCTAACTTTTTTTTTCAAAATTTCAAAAACATGGGCTATAACCTTTCGTTTTGTCATTTTGTCATTTTTTTCAAATCTTCAAAAATGATGAAAAACGGCGCGCTATAGTATGCCGTACGATATGGGCTATAGCCCATGGTCCAAAATGATGAGAAACGAGGCTAACTTTCTTTTTCAAAATTTCAAAAAACATGGCCTATAACCTTTCGTTTTTGTCATTTCGTCATTTTTTTCAAATCTTCAAAAATGATGAAAAACGGCGCGCTATAGTATGCCGTACGATATGGGCTATAGCCCATGGTCCAAAATGATGAGAAACGAGGCTAACTTTTTTTTTCAAAATTTCAAAAAACATGGGCTATAACCTTTCGTTTTTGTCATTTCGTCATTTTTTTCAAATCTTCAAAAATGATGAAAAACGGCGCGCTATAGTATGCCGTACGATATGGGCTATAGCCCATGGTCCAAAATGATGAGAAACGAGGCTAACTTTTTTTTTCAAAATTTCAAAAAACATGGGCTATAACCTTTCGTTTTTGTCATTTTGTCATTTTTTTCAAATCTTCAAAAATGATGAAAAACGGCGCGCTATAGTATGCCGTACGATATGGGCTATAGCCCATGGTCCAAAATGATGAGAAACGAGGCTAACTTTTTTTTTCAAAATTTCAAAAAACATGGGCTATAACCTTTCGTTTTTGTCATTTCGTCATTTTTTTCAAATCTTCAAAAATGATGAAAAACGGCGCGCTATAGTATGCCGTACGATATGGGCTATAGCCCATGGTCCAAAATGATGAGAAACGAGGCTAACTTTTTTTTTCAAAATTTCAAAAAACATGGGCTATAACCTTTCGTTTTTGTCATTTCGTCATTTTTTTCAAATCTTCAAAAATGATGAAAAACGGCGCGCTATAGTATGCCGTACGATATGGGCTATAGCCCATGGTCCAAAATGATGAGAAACGAGGCTAACTTTTTTTTTCAAAATTTCAAAAAACATGGGCTATAACCTTTCGTTTTTGTCATTTCGTCATTTTTTTCAAATCTTCAAAAATGATGAAAAACGGCGCGCTATAGTATGCCGTACGATATGGGCTATAGCCCATGGTCCAAAATGATGAGAAACGAGGCTAACTTTTTTTTTCAAAATTTCAAAAAACATGGGCTATAACCTTTCGTTTTTGTCATTTCGTCATTTTTTTCAAATCTTCAAAAATGATGAAAAACGGCGCGCTATAGTATGCCGTACGATATGGGCTATAGCCCATGGTCCAAAATGATGAGAAACGAGGCTAACTTTTTTTTTCAAAATTTCAAAAAACATGGGCTATAACCTTTCGTTTTTGTCATTTCGTCATTTTTTTCAAATCTTCAAAAATGATGAAAAACGGCGCACTATAGTATGCCGTACGATATGGGCTATAGCCCATGGTCCAAAATGATGAGAAACGAGGCTAACTTTTTTTTTCAAAATTTCAAAAAACATGGGCTATAACCTTTCGTTTTTGTCATTTCGTCATTTTTTTCAAATCTTCAAAAATGATGAAAAACGGCGCGCTATAGTATGCCGTACGATATGGGCTATAGCCCATGGTCCAAAATGATGAGAAACGAGGCTAACTTTTTTTTTCAAAATTTCAAAAAACATGGGCTATAACCTTTCGTTTTTGTCATTTCGTATTTTTTTCAAATCTTTAAAAATGATGAAAAACGGCGCGCTATAGAATGCCGTACGATATGGGCTATAGCCCATGGTCCAAAATGATGAGAAACGAGGCTAACTTTTTTTTTCAAAATTTCAAAAAACATGGGCTATAACCTTTCGTTTTTGTCATTTTGTCATTTTTTTCAAATCTTCAAAAATGATGAAAAACGGCGCGCTATAGTATGCCGTACGATATGGGCTATAGCCCATGGTCCAAAATGATGAGAAACGAGGCTAACTTTTTTTTTCAAAATTTCAAAAAACATGGGCTATAACCTTTCGTTTTTGTCATTTCGTCATTTTTTTCAAATCTTCAAAAATGATGAAAAACGGCGCGCTATAGTATGCCGTACGATATGGGCTATAGCCCATGGTCCAAAATGATGAGAAACGAGGCTAACTTTTTTTTTCAAAATTTCAAAAAACATGGGCTATAACCTTTCGTTTTTGTCATTTTGTCATTTTTTTCAAATCTTCAAAAATGATGAAAAACGGCGCGCTATAGTATGCCGTACGATATGGGCTATAGCCCATGGTCCAAAATGATGAGAAACGAGGCTAACTTTTTTTTTCAAAATTTCAAAAAACATGGGCTATAACCTTTCGTTTTTGTCATTTCGTCATTTTTTTCAAATCTTCAAAAATGATGAAAAACGGCGCGCTATAGTATGCCGTACGATATGGGCTATAGCCCATGGTCCAAAATGATGAGAAACGAGGCTAACTTTTTTTTTCAAAATTTCAAAAAACATGGGCTATAACCTTTCGTTTTTGTCATTTTGTCATTTTTTTCAAATCTTCAAAAATGATGAAAAACGGCGCGCTATAGTATGCCGTACGATATGGGCTATAGCCCATGGTCCAAAATGATGAGAAACGAGGCTAACTTTTTTTTTCAAAATTTCAAAAAACATGGGCTATAACCCATCGTTTTTGTCATTTCGTCATTTTTTTAAAATCTTCAAAAATGATGAAAAACGGCGCGCTATAGTATGCCGTACGATATGGGCTATAGCCCATGGTCCAAAATGATGAGAAACGAGGCTAACTTTTTTTTTCAAAATTTCAAAAAACATGGGCTATAACCCATCGTTTTTGTCATTTCGTAATTTTTTTCAAATCTTCAAAAATGATGAAAAACGGCGCGCTATAGTATGCCGTACGATATGGGCTATAGCCCATGGTCCAAAATGATGAGAAACGAGGCTAACTTTTTTTTTCAAAATTTCAAAAAACATGGGCTATAACCCATCGTTTTTGTCATTTCGTAATTTTTTTCAAATCTTTAAAAATTATGAAAAACGGCGCGCTATAGTATGCCGTACGATATGGGCTATAGCCCATGGTCCAAAATGATGAGAAACGAGGCTAACTTTTTTTTTCAAAATTTCAAAAAACATGGGCTATAACCTTTCGTTTTTGTCATTTCGTCATTTTTTTCAAATCTTCAAAAATGATGAAAAACGGCGCGCTATAGTATGCCGTACGATATGGGCTATAGCCCATGGTCCAAAATGATGAGAAACGAGGCTAACTTTTTTTTCAAAATTTCAAAAAACATGGGCTATAACCTTTCGTTTTTGTCATTTTGTCATTTTTTTCAAATCTTCAAAAATGACGAAAAACGGCGCGCTATAGTATGCCGTACGATATGGGCTATAGCCCATGGTCCAAAATGATGAGAAACGAGGCTAACTTCTTTTTTCAAAATTTCAAAAAACATGGGCTATAACCCATCGTTTTTGTCATTTCGTAATTTTTTTCAAATCTTCAAAAATGATGAAAAACGGCGCGCTATAGTATGCCGTACGATATGGGCTATAGCCCATGGTCCAAAATGATGAGAAACGAGGCTAACTTTTTTTTTCAAAATTTCAAAAAACATGGGCTATAACCCATCGTTTTTGTCATTTCGTAATTTTTTTCAAATCTTTAAAAATTATGAAAAACGGCGCGCTATAGTATGCCGTACGATATGGGCTATAGCCCATGGTCCAAAATGATGAGAAACGAGGCTAACTTTTTTTTTCAAAATTTCAAAAAACATGGGCTATAACCTTTCGTTTTTGTCATTTCGTCATTTTTTTCAAATCTTCAAAAATGATGAAAAACGGCGCGCTATAGTATGCCGTACGATATGGGCTATAGCCCATGGTCCAAAATGATGAGAAACGAGGCTAACTTTTTTTTCAAAATTTCAAAAAACATGGGCTATAACCTTTCGTTTTTGTCATTTTGTCATTTTTTTCAAATCTTCAAAAATGACGAAAAACGGCGCGCTATAGTATGCCGTACGATATGGGCTATAGCCCATGGTCCAAAATGATGAGAAACGAGGCTAACTTCTTTTTTCAAAATTTCAAAAAACATGGGCTATAACCCATCGTTTTTGTCATTTCGTAATTTTTTTCAAATCTTCAAAAATGATGAAAAACGGCGCGCTATAGTATGCCGTACGATATGGGCTATAGCCCATGGTCCAAAATGATGAGAAACGAGGTAACTTTTTTTTTCAAAATTTCAAAAAACATGGGCTATAACCCATCGTTTTTGTCATTTCGTCATTTTTTTAAAATCTTCAAAAATGATGAAAAACGGCGCGCTATAGTATGCCGTACGATATGGGCTATAGCCCATGGTCCAAAATGATGAGAAACGAGGCTAACTTTTTTTTTCAAAATTTCAAAAAACATGGGCTATAACCCATCGTTTTTGTCATTTCGTAATTTTTTTCAAATCTTTAAAAATTATGAAAAACGGCGCGCTATAGTATGCCGTACGATATGGGCTATAGCCCATGGTCCAAAATGATGAGAAACGAGGCTAACTTTTTTTTTCAAAATTTCAAAAAACATGGGCTATAACCTTTCGTTTTTGTCATTTCGTAATTTTTTTCAAATCTTCAAAAATGATGAAAAACGGCGCGCTATAGTATGCCGTACGATATGGGCTATAGCCCATGGTCCAAAATGATGAGAAACGAGGCTAACTTTTTTTTCAAAATTTCAAAAAACATGGGCTATAACCTTTCGTTTTTGTCATTTTGTCATTTTTTTCAAATCTTCAAAAATGACGAAAAACGGCGCGCTATAGTATGCCGTACGATATGGGCTATAGCCCATGGTCCAAAATGATGAGAAACGAGGCTAACTTCTTTTTTCAAAATTTCAAAAAACATGGGCTATAACCCATCGTTTTTGTCATTTCGTAATTTTTTTCAAATCTTCAAAAATGATGAAAAACGGCGCGCTATAGTATGCCGTACGATATGGGCTATAGCCCATGGTCCAAAATGATGAGAAACGAGGTAACTTTTTTTTTCAAAATTTCAAAAAACATGGGCTTTAACCTTTCGTTTTTGTCATTTCGTCATTTTTTTCAAATCTTCAAAAATGATGAAAAACGGCGCGCTATAGTATGCCGTACGATATGGGCTATAGCCCATGGTCCAAAATGATGAGAAACGAGGCTAACTTTTTTTTTCAAAATTTCAAAAAACATGGGCTATAACCTTTCGTTTTTGTCATTTTGTCATTTTTTTCAAATCTTCAAAAATGATGAAAAACGGCGCGCTATAGTATGCCGTACGATATGGGCTATAGCCCATGGTCCAAAATGATGAGAAACGAGGCTAACTTTTTTTTTCAAAATTTCAAAAAACATGGGCTTTAACCTTTCGTTTTTGTCATTTCGTAATTTTTTTCAAATCCTCAAAAATGATGAAAAACGGCGCGCTATAGTATGCCGTACGATATGGGCTATAGCCCACGGTCCAAAATGATGAGAAACGAGGCTAACTTTTTTTTTTCAAAATTTCAAAAAACATGGGCTATAACCCATCGTTTTTTTCATTTTTTTCAAATCCTTACAAATGATGAAAAACGGCGCGCTATAGTATGCCGTACGATATGGGCTATAGCCCACGGCCCAAAATGATGAGAAACGAGGCTAATTTTTTTTTCAAAATTTCAAAAAACATGGGCTATAACCCATCGTTTTTTTCATTTTTTCATTTTTTTCAAATCCTGAAAAATGATGAAAAACGGCGTGCCATAGTATGCCGTACGATATGGGCTATAGCCCACGGTCCAAAATGATGAGAAACGAGGCTAACTTTTTTTTTTCAAAATTTCAAAAAACATGGGCTATAACCCATCGTTTTTTTCATTTTTTTCAAATCCTTACAAATGATGAAAAACGGCGCGCTATAGTATGCCGTACGATATGGGCTATAGCCCACGGCCCAAAATGATGAGAAACGAGGCTAACTTTTTTTTTTCAAAATTTCAAAAAACATGGGCTATAACCCATCGTTTTTGTAATTTCGTCATTCTTTTCAAATCCTCAAAAATGATGAAAAACGGCACGCTATAGTATGCCGTACGATATGGGCTATAGCCCATGGTCCAAAATGATGAGAAACGAGGCTAACTTTTTTTTTCAAAATTTCAAAAAACATGGGCTATAACCCATCGTTTTTTTCATTTTTTCATATCCTCAAAAATGATGAAAAACGGCGTGCCATAGTATGCCGTACGATATGGGCTATAGCCCACGGTCCAAAATGATGAGAAACGAGGCTAACTTTTTTTTTCCAAAATTTTAAAAAACATGGGCTATAACCCATCGTTTTTGTCATTTCGTAATTTTTTTCAAATCCTCAAAAATGATGAAAAACGGCGTGCCATAGTATGCCGTACGATATGGGCTATAGCCCACGGTCCAAAATGATGAGAAACGAGGCTAACTTTTTTTTTTCAAAATTTCAAAAAACATGGGCTATAACCCATCGTTTTTTTCATTTTTTCATTTTTTTCAAATCCTTACAAATGATGAAAAACGGCGCGCTATAGTATGCCGTACGATATGGGCTATAGCCCACGGCCCAAAATGATGAGAAACGAGGCTAACTTTTTTTTTTCAAAATTTCAAAAAACATGGGCTATAACCCATCGTTTTTGTCATTTCGTAATTTTTTTCAAATCCTCAAAAATGATGAAAAACGGCGTGCCATAGTATGCCGTACGATATGGGCTATAGCCCACGGTCCAAAATGATGAGAAACAAGGCTAAATTATTTTTTCAAAATTTCAAAAAACATGGGCTATAACCCATCGTTTTTGTCATTTCGTCATTTTTTTCAAATCTTCAAAAATGATGAAAAACGGCGCGCTATAGTATGCCGTACGATATGGGCTATAGCCCACGGTCCAAAATGATGAGAAACGAGGCTAAATTATTTTTTCAAAATTTCAAAAAACATGGGCTATAACCCATCGTTTTTGTCATTTCGTCATTTTTTTCAAATCCTCAAAAATGATGAAAAACGGCGCGCTATAGTATGCTGTACGATATGGGCTATAGCCCACGGTCCAAAATGATGAGAAACGAGGCTAACCTTTTTTTTCAAAATTTCAAAAAACATGGGCTATAACCCATCGTTTTTGTCATTTTGTCATTTTTTTCAAATCCTCAAAAATGATGAAAAACGGCGCGCTATAGTATGCCGTACGATATGGGCTATAGCCCACGGTCCAAAATGATGAGAAACGAGGCTAACTTTTTTTCTCAAAATTTCAAAAAACATGGGCTATAACCCATCGTTTTTGTCATTTTGTCATTTTTTTCAAATCCTCAAAAATGATGAAAAACGGCGCGCTATAGTATGCCGTACGATATGGGCTATAGCCCACGGTCCAAAATGATGAGAAACGAGGCTAACTTTTTTTTTCAAAATTTCAAAAAACATGGGCTATAACCCATCGTTTTTGTAATTTTTTCATTTTTTTCAAATCCTCAAAAATGATGAAAAACGGCGCGCTATAGTATGCCGTACGATATGGGCTATAGCCCATGGTCCAAAATGATGAGAAACGAGGATAACTTTTTTTTCCCAAATTTCAAAAAACATGGGCTATAACCCATCGTTTTTGTCATTTCGTCATTTTTTTCAAATCCTCAAAAATGATGAAAAACAGCGCGCTATAGTGTGCCGTACGATATGGGCTATAGCCCATGGTCCAAAATGATGAGAAACGAGGATAACTTTTTTTTTCAAAATTTCAAAAAACATGGGCTATAACCCATCGTTTTTGTCATTTCGTCATTTTTTTCAAATCCTCAAAAATGATGAAAAACGCCGCGCTATAGTATGCCGTACGATATGGGCTATAGCCCATGGTCCAAAATAATGAGAAACGAGGATAACTTTTTTTTCCCAAATTTCAAAAAACATGGGCTATAACCCATCGTTTTTGTCATTTCGTCATTTTTTTCAAATCCTCAAAAATGATGAAAAACGGCGCGCTATAGTATGCCGTACGATATGGGCTATAGCCCATGGTCCAAAATGATGAGAAACGAGGATAACTTTTTTTTTCAAAATTTCAAAAAACATGGGCTATAACCCATCGTTTTTGTCATTTCGTAATTTTTTTCAAATCCTCAAAAATGATGAAAAACGGCGCGCTATAGTATGCCGTACGATATGGGCTATAGCCCATGGTCCAAAATGATGAGAAACGAGGATAACTTTTTTTTTTCAAAATTTCAAAAAACATGGGCTATAACCCATCGTTTTTGTCATTTCGTCATTTTTTTCAAATCCTCAAAAATGATGAAAAACGGCGCTCTATAGTATGCCGTACGATATGGGCTATAGCCCATGGTCCAAAATGATGAGAAACGAGGATAACTTTTTTATTTCAAAATTTCAAAAAACATGGGCTATAATCCATCGTTTTTGTCATTTCGTCATTTTTTTCAAATCCTCAAAAATGATGAAAAACGGCGCGCTATAGTATGCCGTACGATATGGGCTATAGCCCATGGTCCAAAATGATGAGAAACGAGGATAACTTTTTTTTTCCAAATTTCAAAAAACATGGGCTATAACCCATCGTTTTTGTCATTTCGTCATTTTTTTCAAATCCTCAAA